>NC_080551.1:22805000-23080000 GCF_028640845.1 Ahaetulla prasina
TTGAAGCCGAGGCTCCTGTTTCCTCAGACAGTGGCCAGTTCTTTTGAAAGTTCCCATCTTGTGACCTTTGCCAGAGTTGAGCTGGACAAGCATTCAAGAAGTCGCCCCGGGAGCAAGAGCGTCTGTGTACCCATGACTGGTCCACGCTCTGCAAATAATAAAGATGCGGTCAAATGAAAGGCTGACGTCCTTCTGGGCCCTGAAGAGCGGTGGGGGAATGAATAAAAGATGAAACATTAAAAGAAACCGAGAGAAGCGGGTATTTATTTATTGATGCGTTTGCTCTCCTTGCAGCCTTTCTTCCAAAGGACCCTACGGTATATGAGGAACCCTCCTGATCCAATTTGAGATTTCAAAAACGTGTGAGGTTGATGGACCGCAGGGGAGAAATGCTCCCGGTTCTGACCAGATCTCGCGATCTGGTAGTGATTGTGACTGGTGGTTTGGCGATCCCGTAGCGATCGTGGCTGCTGGTTTGGTGATCCCGTAGTGATCGTGGCTGGTGGTTTGGTGATCCCGTAGCGATCGTGGCTGCTGGTTTGGTGATCCCGTAGCGATCGTGGCTGCTGGTTTGGTGATCCCATAGCGATCGTGGCTGGTGGTTCAGCGATCCAGTAGTGATCGCCGAACCACCGGTGACACCCACCGCCTGGGTGTCATTACTTCCTGGTTTTAACCAGGAAGCGATGTGTTTTTACCTTCTGCTTGCTTCGCTCGCTCACGGCGTGTAAACTTCCAAGCCCGTAAGGAAGGTAAGTAGATTTCACCCCGATGGACCAGAAAGCTAAGAATTTGGCCCCAACCCGGTATGGAAAGATTTGAACTAAGATTGCCAGCCCTATAAGGTAGCACAAACCAGAAGCACAACCCAGGAGTACTGATGCTACCTTTATTGTAAGTAATTTCAGTAACACAATCTTGCAAGTCTGAAAGTGTTTCCCCATTCCTTTACCTGAAGGAGCTTTTTGCAAAAGGTTTCTAGAACACCTTTCCCATAAAAAAATCATAGGAAATACTCCACTAGCTGAGAAGGAAGTCGTGAGAGCTGTAGCAAGTTAGCACCCACCACTCTCCTAGAAGAATGAAATATTCTAAGAAATATTAAAAAGGCAAGATATTATATTTCCCTGGATGAAAAACAGAGAAATATATGGGGGGGGGGTTGAGGCAGGAAGCAGACTCACTCTTAATAACCCCCACCCTCCTCAATAGCTCACAGCAGATGTCTGCACTTAAGAGATAAAAGAGATAATAGCTAGGTCTAGTCATAAGCAAATACCCTCACCAAAGATCCAACAAAGGTAGGATTAGCCCTCTACCCATTTAGCAACAGAACTCACCACATGGAACCTGGGGAGATTGCATCACCCAGCAAGATTCAACCAAGCTTGGGACTCAAAAGACAACCTACAAAGTTACCCCAGCATGGTCCCATGGGAGTCTGACAACCAATCAGAATACAAGCTCAAATTCAAAGTCCAATAGAGGGATCTCTCTCTCTCTCCCCCTCCCCTCCCTCCCTCCCTCCAGGGGTAAAATGCTACTGGATCGGACCGGATCGCATGATCCAGTAGTGATCGTGACCGGTAGTTCGGCGATCCGGCAGCGATAGAGGAGCAAAGCTCCCCACCACCCACTTTCTGCGTATGTGCAGGTCTGCACCCACATGTGATGTGCACGCACGCAAGCTGGTAAAGAAGATAAGTAGATTTCACCCCTGCCTCCCTCCCTCCCTCTCTCTTTCTCTCTCTCCCCTCCATGTGCTTTTTTGCTCAGGACCTCAAAACCATGTGGTCCTGTCTACCATCAAACCATCATTTCAAGCAGTCTCCATGTTTCCAGTATCTTTCTCCCCACTTGGAACTGAACCCAGATGGACATTTCTTCCAACCGATCCAGACCATACATATGCAAAGCTACCACTTATGGTCCTCTTGTTTTGGGAGTTTAACCTTGTTTATTCCAAATCTTCTCGGCTAGCCCTGTTCAATATCCCTGCTTGAAAGTTTCACGAGACAACCCTACTTTGGTCCTTCTGTCTTCTCCATCCTCAATCATAACAAAGTCCTTGTCGGTTCCCTTAAATTGCTCTGATATTTCCAGTGGGGGGGGGGAATTCAAATAATTTAACAACCGGTTTGCTGCCCTAATGACCAGCTGGGTAAGTGTGGCTGGGTGGTCATGTGGCTGGATGAGTGTGGCCAACTCAACATCACTCACGTCGAGGGCTGCTTCACCTCGCCCAGCCTCTCATGACTGTGAGGATGCTGCAGCAGTCGTAAGTGTGAAAAACAGTCATAAGTCACTTTTATCAGCTGATCGTTGCATCCCGGCTGGGAGAACTCCAACGGGGGAGTATTTCCTCACAACAGCAGTGCAAAAAGTTTAAAACAACCCTTCCCCTTTAAGAAAGGGTCTCTGGTGGCTCAGACTGGTAAGACAGTCTGTTATTAACAGCAGCTGGCTTGCAATTACTGCAGGTTCAAGCCCCACCAGGCCCAAGATCGACTCAGCCTTCCATCCTAAGGTAGGTAAAATGAGGATCCAGATTGTTGGGGGCAATAAGTTGACTTTGTATATAATATACAAATGGATGAAGACTATTGCTTGACATAGTGTAAGCTGCCCTGAGTCTTCGGAGAAGGGCGGGATATAAATGCAAATTAAAAAAAAAAAGTCAAGCTCCTAATATAGCAAAGCAAAGTACTAGCAAAGTGAGAGGGACTCCAGAGAAGCTCAATAAGTCTGGACGTACTGACGAGAATCTTTAGCTGTTACAATGGGACAAGGCTTAACCTAGAGGCAGTTTCTATAAGCAGGGCAATAAAGATTAGACTAGAAACAACACCAGAATGTTTCCTTTCTGCCTTCCTTACATGATTAACCCTGTAAAGTGGGGAAAAAACCGAAAGGAGATTTCTTCCAACAACCGGTTCTCTGAACTGCTCAGAAAGTTAACAAACGGTTCTCATGAATTGGAGCGAACCGGCTGAATCCAACCACTGGATATTTCTCTCTTTAGACCTAGAATTGCTCCCGAGAACTCTTGTGCAATTCTACTCTCCTGAAAAGACGTGCATTTATATCATTCCTTTTGGCACAACCAATTTGTACTCATTCTCCTAAAGAAGCCAAGCATAAACCCATATAACAGCCGAATGCATATTCTCTATTTACTCTTGCTTCCGGCTTTATTTTATTTTATTTTTTATTTATTTTTTTTACTTCCTCTCTCTTTTTCCTTCCCGGAGTCCTGTTTGAAATGGGAAGCATCCATAGAGTTTTCTTAGCATTCCTCTCTGAAGCATGAACGAAAACAGACGGAGGGAAGGAATCTTTGAAAGTGCAAGGGGGGGAAAAAAATAACAACCTTTTGCAAAATTGACATAGCACTGGAGGCATTTGCAAAACTGATCAAGCAGGTTGAGGCATTTGGGGAAAAGATGCGGGAGATCAGCCCCTTTATGAGACAGATCAAACCTGGTTTCTTCAGATCTTTTTGTTGATATATCTCCAAACACACCAGCCTGTGTCATTATTTAATACCTTATTCCCGCAGAGTCTATTAGAAATGTACTCAATTTTTATTTGAGCCCGAAACCGAGAATTGGATGCCTTTAAAAGCTTAATCTGCATTCGTACCAGCCATTGCTTGGATTTATTTTATATATTTCCTTGCGAAATAAAGGAAAAAAGCAACAACCTAATATTAGACAAACCCTTGATCTATTAGGTTACATAAAATGTTCTACTGGACTAGATTTTAAATTTATATTGATTTTAATTGGTTTTAGTATTTATATCATTTTTAATTAATTTGGCTTTAGAATAAGTTTTTTAATTGTGATCTTAATTTGTATTTATATGTTTTTATTTGCCTGTGAACCGCCCTGAGTCCCTCGGGAGATAGGGCGGTATACAAATTTGATTAAATAAATAAATAAATAAATACTGTAATGGTGTGCCTTTTATCATCTTTGTTAGGCCAAAGAATTTAACATGGCACTGTCGTATAATGTAAATAATGTGAGGTGACATAAATCTTTATGGCTTTCCATTAAAATGGCAGATCAAAATCCCTGAGTATTAAAGGAGGTGGCCGTTTTTAATTTCCTGGCTTTAAAAAACAAAACAAAAAATGAGTAGGTATTTTGAGAATCTCTTCATTACCTGGTTACCCTGAAAAAAAATTAATAACAGAATTTGAGAGGAATGAAACGGTTATTAGAAAGAAAGAAAGAAAAATCCTGGGTCATTTTGGTGCCATCCTAAAACACCAGATGCTCCATTTTACGTTCTATTTCTAATCTATAACGACATTATATTTATTTCTAACCTACCTTTTTGGTTCCGAAAGAAAAGAAACTGAATCGACTTCGTATGTTGGGTTTCCTGTGGTCTGATTTTTTCTGAAGCCACCGGGTTCCAAAAGAAGAAGGGGGGGGGGGGGAAGAAGGCAAAATAGGAGAGAAATCTCAATAACATGGATAGATAAGAGAGAGCTCTCATGCTACATTAACTGGAATTCACAAATGGAAGAACATAGGAGAAAATCAGTTCATATCTGCAAAATATGTACTGTAGGCGACTTGGAGAGCTGGCCATGTCCTGAAATACACACATCTCCAGATTTTGACAAACTGGTGACACCAAAAGAGTTTGTGCGCTCTCAAGATTGTGCTAGGATTCTTCATGAAATAAGCTAGTGCAAATTTTTTATTTATTTTTTGGAGGTGCTACAGAAGCAGAAATTGAATTTGTGGAACCCACACCGCTATATTTGAAGGTGGGTACCAATATTTGGAATATTTTCTGCCTAGGAAAAAAAAATGACTGATACTATATTTCTTGGGCCCCAAACAGAGACATCTGTGATGTCGCTTTGTGTTGGTATGTAGGTGTGTATACAAAATGTCAAGAAGCAGCTGTAGCCATCCAATCCACTGCTACCATATTGTTTGGTTCTCTGATTTAATGGCCTCCATATTTTTCCTTCTCCTGTGGGGTTCATTCTAACTGAGTGTAACATCTTCCTTGAAAATATTGCGCTTGAGTGCATTCAAGAGGCTGTTTTACAAAAGCTAACAGGGAAAAGGCCAACAGGGAATTTAATCATGGCTTCCTATCTTCCGTTATTGGGGTCCCAGCAAAAATCAACCACTGTTAATAGGGTACTGATTTGTCTGATAAAGAGAAGGACGAGGGGATGACATGATAGCAGTGTTCCAATATTTGAGGGGCTGCCAGAAAGAAGAGGGAGTCAAGCTATTCTCCAAAGTATCTGAAGACAGGAGAAGAAGCAATGGATGGAAACTCACCAAGGAGAGAAGCAACTTAGAACTAAGGAGGAATTTCCTGAAAGTCAGAACAATTAATCAGTGGAATGACTTGCCTTCAGAGGTTGTAGGTGCTATATCACTGGAGGATTTTTAAGAAGAGATTCTTAAAAATGGACAACCATTTGAAGTGGTGTAGGGTTTCCTGCTTGAGCGGGATGTTGGAGTAGAAGACCTCCAAGGTCCCTTCTAATTCTGTTATTCTGTTATTTTCCACTGCCATTAGTTGTAATGCAACTTTCCTCATCCCCTCTTTAGTAAAATATGACACAATGCAATTCTAGATTTCCCATTCTTCTGGCATTCACCTCCACCTGGAGAATCAGGTCAACTCACCTCCAAGTTAGATGTCTCTTCATCGGTTTCATCAGCCATTTCTTCAGGCAATTCTGGATTCTTGTCTGTTATTTCAGAATAATTTCTTACAGTAGTACTACTACCTTCTGTGTGTGATAGTGTGACCCAGCTGCAGTGTTTATCATTACAATTGCTTCCAGCACTTTATAAGAGAAGAGGACTTGTTCCATTCTAACTTCTAGAGAGCTTCTCCATCATCAGCTGGAGGTTCGACAAAGGAATGATCGTGTCTGCTGAACCGTGGAGTTGAACGGAAGCTTGTCGGTTCCATCACAACTGACCGGTTGTGATGTCATCAGCTTCACTCTTCCGAGGCCAACAGGATCTCACCTTGACAACAACCAAGGCATTCTGAGTATATTTTAAAAGACTTTTGTCGGGGTTGCCTAGCAAAACGGACAACAATGAACAGACGTGGGTGTTCTGTGCACCTTCTCAGGAACTTCCTGTTTGATACTTGATGGAGGATGCTAACCAATTTCTAAGCCTTAAAGCACTCTTGGTTTGAAGTGTAGAGAATGGACCGAGGGAGGGTCAGGTAGGTAGCGAATTGTGGGAATCAGCAGTGCCTAGAAGGCTGCAGGTGTGAACTTTTGTTCCATCTACTGTACATCTAGCCAAATAAAGAGGTGGGGAGTTTATTACAATTTTCATTTGAATTAAAAGAAGGGCTAGGATGACATGATAGCAGTGTTCCAGGATTTGAGGGACACTGCCAAAAAAGAAAAGGGAGTCAACTTGTTTTCCAAAGCACCAGAAAGCAAGACAAGAAACAATGGGTGGAAACTAGTCAAAGGAGAGAAGCAACCTAGAACTAAGGAGAAATGTCCTAACAGTTAGAATAATTAACCAGTGGAACGGCTCGCCACCAGAAGTTGAGGGTGCTCCATCGCTGGAGATTTTTAAGAAGAGATGGGATATCCACTTGTCTAGAAGGGTATAAGGGTCTCCTGCTTGAGCAGGCAGTTGGATTAGAAGACCTCCAAGGTCCCTTCCAACTCTATTACTCTGTTTTATAATCATGATGGCATCAAATTCAGGACCATCACCATGCCAATTGCATGTGTCTTCTGTCACATTCAGAATTACAATGAGGAAGGAGATTGTGAATCAAACTCCTCAGAAAGCCACAGCAAAACACTTGCACAGTTGCATCGGTTGCGTCTTTTGACTTAACTCTTGATCAATTGGTCCCATTAATTCCAGAACTTTTAGTGATCTGTTTCTCCGATTTGATCGCATAACATCAGAGTGTGTTTCACTGAGCCAGGAGTCGCCTCTTCTTGCTAGATCTCCTTCGAAACCTTCCAGCACCCCCCTGTGTGTGATTTATGATCAGTTGTTGCAACACGCAGGAGCGTTATCCTTCTCTGGAGACGTCATAAAACAATATGAAGATGAAATGACTGCAGAGTAAGCTTTCTTAACTCAACGGTTCCCTGGGCACTAGTAAAACCAGATGAAAAGTCCTTGTGTGAACTAAATATAGCCGTAACAAACATAAACAAAACAGATAGACAAGAAGCAACCAAGAAGAAGGGAAACAAGTCTAGTTTCGGACAAAGAGAATGAAATTATGCCAGACCAGTTATAGGAAGTCAACCTTCATCTACAACCTGCAACCTTGCTGTTCTTTGTTCTTCCAATCTTTTCTTTTTCTTGTTAAAAATCCTATCAAAATGGGAAACTTGTAGATACGGTAATGCAAGTTCCAAATCCAGCTTAAAATGGTTTTTAAAACACAGAAGCCCCCCCTTCAAATTTCCCTGTCCACCCCACAACTCAGTGAGGAAGCCCTGAAAATCCTCGCTTTGCCCTTTAACAGAGTTGGAAGGGTCCTTAGAGGTCATCTAGTCCAACCCCCTGCTCACGCAGGAGACCTGTAACTAGGGATTTGAACCACCGAACGGCCGACCTTGCTGATCGACAAACTCAGTGTCTTAGTCCCGACTCCTGACTATCTAAATTTCCACCCGGTCCTTGGACCTCCCCAAAAACCTACATGCGATCCTTGGTTACTAAAACTCCCATAAAGGAGAATATTTATAACCCTTCTTCATTTAAAAAAAAAAGTGGTGCTTTTTGCCAGTTGAGGAACTCTGGGAGTTGAAGTCCACAAGTCTTAAAAGAACCAAGTTTGCAGACCTCTGGTCTAAACCAACCATCTCATAGAATAGCAACAGATGGCAAAAACCATTTTTAGTTTCTGATCTTTATCAGGTCGCCATGTTAATTTGTCTCCCAATAGGTTCATACAAAGGATTTTTAAACCCTTCCATTGCTCATTTTGGCTGATTATTTTCAAGAGTGTAACAAGGAACGTTAGCAATCCAGTTTTCTGCCATATTTTATAAAGGAACATGCCTGATCTTCGGACTTTTCGCCGTGAGCTGAAAACGCACCTATTTATTCAAGCGGGACTGGATTAAAATTTTATTGGGGTTAAAATTTTATTGGGGTTATTTATATTTTAAGATTTTAAATTGTTTTAAATTTTCGGCCACAATATAATATGTTTCTTTTAATTTCTTTTAATCTATATATAGTGTATTTTTACTTGGCTGTACACCACCCTGAGTCCTTCGGGAGAAGGGCGGTATAAAAATCGAAATAAATAAATAAATAAATAAATAAATTTTCCTTTCACTTTTGTGAAACCAAACAGTTGCATGGCGATATATGTGGGTGGGTGGGTTTAGGCTTCTCCCCTATTCCTTTGCGCTCTCTAGAGTAACCCCGGCGCTCCAAATAATCAGATTTAAGGCTGTGAAATCTCATTTGAAAGTCTATTAATGCCCAGCTGGAATGGTGCAGGCTCCATCCTGGCTCCACTTACTGGAAACCTCGGAAGCGATTTTATGGAAGAATTCACCTCTTGGAACATTGCAAGAAAGGAGGTGAAGAAATCAGAAAGCAATGAACTTTAGGAAGGAAAATTTTTAAGAAGGGGGTCATTTCCCCTCCCTCCCCCCATTGATTCCAATCTCCTTTCCGAGGTGGGATAAATCCTTGAATTACTCAAAACACCTTGCCAACGATCAGGTCCTTAAGATACAACTTGGGGCGACATTTTTTTTTTGCAGAAAGCAATTAGCAGGCTGAGGTGTTTGTTCCCTTGCCAACATCCGACCTAAGGAAAAGAAAATTTTAATCAAGGAGTGCCTCAGAAAAAAGCCTGAGACCTCACTGGATGTCGGCTCCAGAAACAAAACAGATGATACAGCAATTATCAACGCTGCATAATTGGACGTAGCAAGGATGAATAGCTGGGGGGCACCGAGGAGAGATAATTTAACAGCAAATTAGTTACTCCTGATGATTTCTGACTAGCCATCGAAGCAGCAGAAGGCTGCAAATATACAAAGAAGAGGTAATTCTGCTTACAGCAGTTCATTTAGTGACCGTCCAAAGTTACAACAGCACTTTTTTTTAAAATCAAGTTTTATTTTTTATTTTTCACGCACACCCACATATTTTATGAACAGAGTATTGACCGTATCATGTCTTATACAACTTGTCCTATCCAAATACATATTACATAGTTACAATTTCTGCCAAAATGTTCTTTTTCCCTACTTTTTTTTATCTTATCTTAATACTTCTACGCTTATTATATAAACAATATCACCATCCGCCCTCAAATCCTAATTTCTTAACATTATTTCAATTAGTTATCTTGTCTTATCCATTGTTTATCGTATATATTCTCTTTTAACTTTCCTATTAATTCGTTCTTCATCCTAATAAGTTTAAAGTATGTTCAGGGTTGCCTTTCTACCATTTCATCTCTCTTATTTTACAACAATCTTTCTTCTCTTTCTCCTCTCTTTCCCTTCCCTGCCTCCTTCTATCCTTTTCTACTTTCTTCTTTCCTCCTCTCCTACTTCTACTCTATTTCCCCTTCCTTTCTCCCCCTCCTCCTTTCTTCCTCCCTTCCAACCTTCTCCCCTACTCTTATTTCCCCTCCCTTTTTTCCTCTCCTTTTCCCTTTCTTTTATTCCTCTCTCTCCTTCCTCTCTTCTCCTCTCCTTCTATCCCTCTACTCCTCCTTCCATTGTCTCTCCATTGTTGTATTCATTTTCAATTCAATTCAATATTTTCCACAATGGTATCTGGGCAACCCCAATTTTTTCTCTATTTATTATATATATATATATATATATATATATATATATATATATATATATATATATATATATATATATATATATATATTTGTTTTCTGAGGTTTTCATGGGTGTTTGTATGTAGGTCTTTGGTTATTCCGGTTTTCTCCGCGTAAAATTGGAAGTGTCTTGGCGACGTTTGACGAAGTCTCATTCGTCATCTTCAGGCTTCAACCGTGCTATATATATATATATATATATATATATATATATATATATATATATATATATATATATATATATATGTCTTTGGTTATTCGGGTTTTCTCCCGCGTAAAATTGGAAGTGTCTTGGCGATGTTTTGACGAAGTCTCATTCGTCATCTTCAGGCTTCAGCTTCGTGCTTCTGGGAGCACAATTTTACGCGGGAGAAAACCTGAATAACCAAAGACCTACATATATATATATATATATATATATATATATATATATATACACATACACTTACTAAGGAAATAATTGTGGTTGTTAAGTGAATCATGCAGCCATTAAGCAAATCGAGCTTTTCCCATTGGCTTTGCTTGGGAAGGTCACAAATGGTGATCACGTGATTTTTGGGCTGCTGCAACCATTACGAATACACGCCGGTTGCCAAGTGCCTAAATTTTAAATTACGTGACCCTAGGGGATGCTACAAGGGTCATATGTATGAGGACCAATCCTAAGTCACTCTTGTCAGTGTGGTCATAACTCCGAACCATCACGAAATGAACGTTTGTAAGTCAAGGGCTGCCTCTACAGTAGTTCAGAACCGAGACCTCGGGATCTAGAGGTGGAGCTCTTGCCTCGCAGTCAGGAGGTTGTGAGTTCAATCCTAGGTAGCGGCAGCTGTAGGGTCTCCTGCTTGGGCAGAGGGTTGGATTCGATGACCTGTAAGGTCCCTTCCAACTCTGTTAAAAATCTTTGCTGAAAATAAACGTTTTGTTATCAAATTAGATGCCGCCATCCTGGCTTTGAGGATGTCTGTTACTTTGATGTTGAACTGTTTGTGAGAAGAAGACTAAACTCCGCAGACACCAGGGTCTGATGTTTATATTTCAATTACCCTGGAGGCTTAAAAAAAAAGAAAGAAAGAAGTACCCTGGACGCTTAAAAAAAAAGAAAGAAAGAGCTAAGTGCGTATTTATTCATCTGGGCTTTTTCACCTGACAAGCCCACCCTGTTGAACAGGGTCAATGAAGGGAGAAAAACTATCCCTTAGACAGAAGACCACGCCTGGAATCCTGCAACCAATTTTGGTCACCTTACTACACAAAAAATAAGAAAGAAAGAAAAAGATCTTGAGACTTTGAAAGAAGTTTGGAGAAGAGCCACAAAAATGGTTAAAGGCCTGGAGACGAAACCAGATGAAGAACAACGGCTGCAGGTTTTGGGTTCTGGCTAGTCTAAGGAAAAGAAGAATTAGGGGTGACATGATAGCAGTCTTCCAGTATTTGAGGGGCTGCCACAAAGAAGAGGGGGTCAAATTATTCGCCAAAGCACCGGAGGGCAGGACAAAAAACAACGGATGGAAACTGATCAAAGAGAGATGTAATCTGGAATGAAGGAGAAACTTTCTAACAGGGATGACAATTAACCAGTAGAACAGCTTGCCACCAGAAGTTCTGGGTGCTCCATCACTGGAGGTTTTTAAGAAGAGACTGGACTAGAAGACCTCCAAGGTCCCTTCCAACTCTGTTATTCTATTCTATTCTATTCTATTCTATTCTATTCTATTCTATTCTATTCTATTCTATTCTATTCTATTCTATTCTATTCTATTCTATTCTATTCTAGTTATCCCAACTTCAACAAACCATCTTTAGGCCAAATTGAGCAACTTGCATTCTGCAAGAGGCTTCCCAATCTTCATTTATACAAATAGTTCTTGATGTACGAGCACAATTGCAAACGGAACTTCTATCTCTAAAAACCCTCCTGAGTTTTCCCTTGTAAAATCCGAGGAGAAGGAGGGGGAAAAAAGAGAAGAAATTTTCCAAGGAGAAATGAACGAGGAAGCCATTTATCCAAGAGGAGAAAAGCAACTCCGATTCTTGGAAACCCCCATAGAGGGAATCCTTTCTCCTGCCATTCATTCCAACCGATTTGTGGACCGAAAATTGGGCCAATTTATCTGGCAAATAATTAAGACACGTTGGCTCAATGCCCTGCCCATTGTCTCCTTCTTTCTCGGCGAGTTTCTACCAGCCTTCCATTTGTCAGCCTTGCTCCAGCAAAAAAAACCTTGTCTCCCCGCTTCCCACCCTCTATATAATAGAAAGCATTCCCCCCCACCCCATTTTTCAGTGTATTTTAAAAAAGAAAGCAATTTCCCCCTTTTAAGCCCATTTAAGTGTCTTGCACACGCAGGCATTTGTCGCTAGCTGCGCGATTATTATCCAGAAAAGGAGCTCTTCGTGAATACCTCATAATTACCTTTCTTTAATGCATTACAGGTTTTGCAACTGATTGCAGCTCAGGGTATCAAAAGAGGAAATGGTTCCCCCCACCCCAGGCAGCTCGTTTAAGTTTAACCCCCATTGCATCTTCTCCAGGTTGACCTCTGAGTTCTCCACCTGCAGTTTGTCCTTCTCCCTTTCTTTCTTTCTTCCTTCCTTTCTTTCTTCTTTCCTTCCTCCCTCCCCGGTCTGCTTTTGTGTCTCAAAATTGGAATATGGAAAAGTGCACATGGTGTAGATGGAACGTAAGTAATCATTTGTTCAAGCTGGCCTTGAGGAGGGGGCGCGTCTCCTTGGCAAAGGGGTCTCGGTGTGGCCTTTTCATCTTCTTCATCCCGGCTCAACAAGGCCTGCTGATCAATCCATCACCCTTGGCTTGACAGCCACTCCAAAGCTCGCAAATTGTTCTCCCCGTGGGCTGATCAGTAACATTTATACGCTTAAGGAGCCCAGAGAAAGCAGGCCCTGTGTGTTTGGCCAAGACATATTTCATATCGTTGTATCTCTGCCGTATGAAATTACAGATTAACGGAGTTGGAAGGGACCTTGTAGGTCATCTAGTCCAATCCCCACCACCCAAGCAGGAGACGCTATACTGTTTCCGACAGATGGCAGTCCAGTCTTTTCTTGAAAGCTTCCAGTGATGAAGCTCCCACAACTTCTGAATAACAGAATAACAACAGATTAACGGAGTTGGAAGGGACCTTGTAGGTCATCTAGTCCAACCCCTTGCCCAAGCAGGAGACCCTACACCAGGGGTGAAATGCTCCCGGTTCGGACCGGATCGCCTGATCCGGTAGCAATGGCGGCAAGTGGTTCAGAGGACCAGTAGCAAAAATCCCTGCACCTCCCCATGCCCAGCTGAGCTGCGTGATCATCAGAGGGTTTTTTTTTACTTTTAAAAGCATTTTCTTCAGCTGAAAAGATGCTTTTAAAAGTAAAAAAAAAAAGCCTCTGATGATCGCGTGGCTCAGCTGGGATCGTCAGAGCCTTTTAAAAGCATTTTTTCTACAACCTCTTTGGCCGAAGAGGTTGTTAAAAATGCTTTTAAAAGGCTCTGACGATCCCAGCTGAGTTGCCTGATCGTCAAAAGCTTTTTTTTTTCTTTTAAAGGCAAAAAAAATGCTTTTAAAAGAAAAGAAAAGCCTCTGACGATCAGGCAACTCAGCTGGGATCGTCAGAGGAGTTGGAGTCCAGTCTCTTCTTCAAAGCTTCCAGTGATGAAGATATGTCCCTTTTAGCTCTGTTGGGTTTTCTCAGACTACGCGGACATCTCACGAAGCTTCATGCCAACATCTTCATGACAAATCCCTGAACAGCCAAGCATTCATGTACAACCACCAGGGCCCAGGGATCAATACGAAAGGACGATGAATGACAGTCACGGGCTAGAGAAATCCATCAAGGAGGCAACACAGTTGGGGAACAAGAGACAGGTGTCAATATCATCCATCACAGGCCTAATAGAGAATTTTCTCCAGCCATCCAGAAGGTCAATATTGGGCCCCTCACATATCTGTCCAGAAGGGAGGACCGAGAAGCTTGGATTTAGGGGCTGAAAGTTGCCCATAAATTCTGCCTTCAGAAATCAGCTTGGATCCCATTATTCTGCTTAAGGAAAAGTTTGACATTTGTAATAAGACTCCTTTGGTGATCCGGTTACATTCCAAGTCACTTAATTCATTCCTGTGTATACCTAGACTTGATTTCTCTGGAGTGGATCCAGAAGAAAAGACAGGTTGCATTTTCTCAAGATTTGCAAAAAGGAAAGGAGAAGACCAAGACGTCCCTGGGGAGCAGAGGTGAGTTTCAACAGGTTCTGACCAGGTCTGGAGAACCGGTAGCGGAAATTTTGAGCAGTTCAGAGAACCAGTAGTAAAAATTCTGATTGGCTCTGCCTCCATCTATTCTCTGCCTCCCAAGTCCCAGCTGATCGGGAGGAAATGGGGATTTTGCAGTAATCTTTCCCTGGAGTGGGGTGGGAATGGGGATTTTGCAGTATCCTTCCCCTGGAGTGGGATGGGAATGAGGATTTTGCAATATCCTTCCCCTGGAGTGGGATGGGAATGAGGATTTTGCAATATCCTTCCCTTGGAGTGGGGGGGAATGGGCATTTTGCAGTATCCTTCCCCTGGAGTGGGGTGGGAATGGGCATTTTGCAGTATCCTTCCCCTGGAGTGGGGTGGGAATGGGCATTTTGCAGTATCCTTCCCCTGCCATGCCCACCAAGCCATTACACACCCACCAAGCCATGCCCACAGAACCGGTAGTAAAAAAAAAAATGTGAATTTTCACCACTGCCAAGAACTACCTGCATTAAGGCAAACCCACCCATTAGCAAGAACCAAGAATTTAATCCTTGCAGCACAAAACTGTCATGCCGCAATTTAATCCTATTCCAGTGCGCAGAAGGGTTAGGAGGATCCAACATGCCCGCTTCGTGCTTCTCTTGCGCATCGTAATAACAGCCTAATTTCAAATGTCTGTTTGCACAAGTGGCTTCTTTAAGTCTCCGCTCATGCCTGCAAATACATTATCTGGACAGATTTGATGAAGAAGTAAAAAAAATAAAAATAAAAATGGTTCGCCCTCATTCACCCCGCCTCGGCTGTAGCTTTTGCTAATCCCTTTCTAATTCCCCTCGGCAGCACATTCTGGCCCAGCACCTCAGATTCCTGGCACGTACCATGAAGTCCCCCTGAAAAGCTCGAGACCGTCGGATCCCCGTGACCAGCCGAAGCGAGGAACAGCACAAAGGGCTAAATTGCAAACACGGGCAAAAGCATTTTTTAAAAGAAAAAAAAATCTCTGACGATCAGGCAACTCAGCTGGGATCGCCAGAAGAGCCTTTTAAAAGCTTTTTTTTAACAACCTCTTCAGCCAAAGAGGTTGTAGAAAAAATGCTTTTAAAAGGCTCTGGCGATTCCAGCTGAGCTGCCACGATCAGAGAATATTTGTCTGAGATGGTGTAGGGTTTCCTGCCTGGGCAGGGGGTTGGACTAGAAGGCCTCCAAGGTCCCTTCCAACTCTGTTGTTATGTTATGTTAAAACTCTTCTGCACGCGCGTGGGCACAATGCGAACCGATAGTAAAGATAAGTAGAACCCACCCTTGCTCCTGCCCCAATCTGGAAGCCAAAATGGAGTGCAGGGGGCACATGCACAGGGGGTGGGCACATGAACGGGGGCACTTGCATTGCATTTTGGGGGTTCAGGCACACGTGCGTTCATTCGTGCACCAAAATAGAATAGAATAGAATAGAATTTTTATTGGCCAAGTGTGATTGGACACACAAGGAATTTGTCTTGGTGCACATGCTCTCAGTGTACATAAAAGAAAAGATACCTTCGTCAAGAATCATGAATAGAAGAGAAGAGAAGATGGAATAGAATAGAATAGAATAGAATAGAATAGAATAGAATAGAATAGAATAGAATAGAATAGAATAGAATAGAATAGATTTTTTTATTGGCCAAGTGTGATTGGACACACAAGGGATTTGTCTTGGTGCATAGGCTCTCAGTGTACATAAAAGAAAAGATACGTTCATCAAGAATCATGAATAGAAGAGAAGAGAAGATGGAATAGAATAGAATGGAATGGAATAGAATAGAATAGAATAGAATAGAATAGAATAGAATAGAATAGAATAGAATAGAATAGATTTTTTTATTGGCCAAGTGTGATTGGACACACAAGGGATTTGTCTTGGTGCATAGGCTCTCAGTGTACATAAAAGAAAAGATACGTTCATCAAGGTACAACAAAAAGTTAACCATCACTAGCAACGTGTGGTTTTAAAACCCTCTGGATCCACAGGCTGCTTCTCCAACAAACTGGTCTATGTCGGGTACTTTTGCCTCCTTCTGCACAAAAGAAGGACCAACAAGGAGACCTAAGGACAACATGAAGTTAATTCTAAGTCAAGCCAAAGCGATTGTTCAGCTGTTTGTCGTCAAGGTTTTGCTAGTACATTCCTGCCGTGTTTTTCCGTAAGGTTGTTGTCTGATTGAGTTTCTTTGGACAAAGAGATGAGAACAAAGACCTGTTTCAGCCCTTGCTTTAATCTATTTGTTGAGCTGGCTTTGCTGTTCTCTCGTTCCTAGAAAGTATTTTTCTTTTCTTCTTTTTTTCCCCCCCTTATCGCGCCCTGTTTTCTCCTCCGTTCTTTTTATTTTCCCCAGTTATTGGTACACAGAGCCGTCTTGCCACTTTCATTCTCTCTTAATATAGATCACATTCTCATGAAATGCCCCTAATATCTATTTGGAACTGATACTCATCTGGAGGGGAGGGGAGGTTTTTAATAAAAGACAATAAAAAAAAAAAAGACCTGCCTGGAGAAACATCTGTTCTAACATCGTACACCGAAACTCATCAGAAGTCTCCACCATGATCCAGGATCTTTTGCTGTGATTTCCCCCCCCCCCCAACTTCAAAATGTTTGCAAATTTGTTATCTTTTGCACTTCAAAAACATTATCCCAAACCCTCCAGGCTCCACAAGCTGCAGTACACATTATGTCAGTGTATATATACCTCTGCTGGTCTAAATGCAACAGTTATTTGCAAGTCTCGTTCAAAATATTTGGCAAATGAGGTCCATCTAGATCCCAACAGGCAGCCCCCTCCCCACCAGCTAGGGAAGGGAAGGAAAGGGAAGGGAAGGGAAGGGAAGGGAAGGAAAGGAAAGGAAAGGAAAGGAAAGGATGGGGAAGGAAAGGAAAGATGGGAAGAGAAGGGAGGGGGGAGGGAGGAAGGAAAGGAAAGGAAAGGAAAGGAAAGGAAAGGAAAGACGGGAAGAGAAGGGGGGGAGGGAGAAAGGAAAGGAAAGGAAAGGAAAGGAAAGGAAAGGAAAGGAAAGGAAAGGAAAGGAAAGGAAAGGAAAGGAAAGGAAAGATGGGAAGAGAAGGAAGGGGGGAGGGAGGGAGGAAAGGAAAGGAAAGGAAAGGAAAGGAAAGGAAAGGAAAGGAAAGGAAAGGAAAGGAAAGGAAAGGAAAGGAAGAGAAAATTCCCTATTCCACATGAGCATTTTTGCTTTCCCTCCACAAATATAGATCTTTGGCCAAAAAGATTTTTCTCATGCAATAACTGCAAAGCTCAGGGTTCAGTGACTGAAGTGTTTTTTACTTTTTGTTTGCTGTTGTTGGTTCTTCAGCTGAAAACCCCCAAATAGATTAAAAAGGAATCTATAATTGTTTGCTTTTTATGACTGACATGTGATATTACAAATTATCAACTTTGGAGTTTTATGGCACATGGATGTCTTCACAAGAGCTGATTTAAAATGTCTTGTCTTGACAAACACGCCACTGGTTTCATTGCTCCCCAAAGGTAAATCATTTTTCAAATCATGATCATTTTATTGCAATTTAGACCTTTTATGTTAATTTATCTGGCGATTCAATCACATCTTGTAGGTTTCAAATTGAAGATGGAAATGGAAGTTGTTGTACTCTGAAAATCGGTAATTTGGATGAGAATCCAAACGAGACAATTGTTGGTGCTGCCACTGATCCAAATGTCTTCCCTTGCAAATCTTGGGCTCCTGTTTCATCATTTCTGATCTTAACAACTTTAAGATGTGTGGACTTCAACTTCCAGAATTTGCTAGCCACACAATTTATGCGTTCCCAAATATTTCTCCCACTATGCAGAAGTAATCATTCATATTAGCCAAAGACGGAGGCAGAAGCAGAGGTGAAGAATTATTATTATTATTTAGCATATGGCACATTCATATCACATCTTGATCAAAACGCAAGAGACAAAAAAATACAAAAGATGAAATCTAAAAACTAAAATACTATGGAAGAGATGGAGGAGGAAGAGGAGGAGGAGGAGAAGAAGGAGAAGAAGAGGAGGAGGAGAGGAGGAGGAGGAGAAGAAGGAGAAGAAGAGGAGGAGGAGAGGAGGAGGAGGAGGAGAAGAAGGAGAAGAAGAGGAGGAGGAGAGGAGGAGGAGGAGAAGGAGAAGAGGAGGAGGAGAGGAGGAGGGGGAGGAGAAGGAGAAGAAGAGGAGGAGGAGAGGAGGAGGAGGAGGAGAAGAAGGAGAAGAAGAGGAGGAGGAGAGGAGGAGGAGGAGGAGGAGAAGGAGAAGAAGAGGAGGAGGAGAGGAGGAGGAGGAGGAGGAAGGAGAAGAGAGGAGGAGGAGAGGAGGAGGAGGAGGAGAAGAAGGAGAAGAAGAGGAGGAGGAGAGGAGAGGAAAGAAGAAGAAGAAGAGGAGGAGGAGGAGGAAGAGGAGGAGAGGAGGAGGAGAAGAAGGAGAAGAAGAGGAGGAGGAGAGGAGGAGGAGGAGAAGAAGAAGGAGAAGAAGAGGAGGAGGAGAGGAGGAGGAGAAGAAGAAGAGGAGGAGGAGGAGGAGGAGGAGAAGAAGAAGAGGAGGAGGAGCTTAGAACAACATTGCTATCTTCAGCTTCACACCTCCTGAAAAAAATGCTCTAAACATAGGAAGTGGATGCTAATTTAAGAAAAAGAAGTTACACTTTCTGCAGCTTGGAGAAACAAAAGAGCGAAGAAGCTGAAGGCAAAGATAGAACAAGAATTATTTACAGTGCTGGAATTAAGTGCCCTTATTAAAAGGCTTGAAAAGAAGAAGACGTCGCCATGTAGTTCACGGCCCCAATATGGGGACCGTCCCATCAAGAGGCTAATCCACAGACGTTCAAGAAACATGTGTATCCTTTTGTCCATGCTCAGCCATCCAGCAATGAGCTCACAATCGGTGTCACTCTCACAATAGCGCAACCAGACCACGTTTTCATTCACCATCAGGCAAGGCTCTTGTCACCCATTCCTTCGGCTGAAATTCATCCATCCCCTTTCAAAAAGGACCCCGTAAAAACATGCAACCGCAAACCTTAAAATAAGAGGCCAAGAAGAGACAACTTTGAAGATGTAAATATTTAGATCAAAGTCCTAAAATTACAACAGTAACAGTCAGGTTTAAACCAGGGTTGTTAAAAGCAAGGTCTTTACGAATAAATGAATACGATTTGAGTTTTTTAATCGTTTTCCACAAAATCGATCAACTTGTTTTATTTATTTAGCTTATTGATACACATTCTGACAAACACACAACATATAACATAAATATTTCCTATTTCTAAGCAGCGTTTCTTAGCAATCTTCTTTTGCTTTTATACCTTTCCCCCCATATCACATTTGTTATTTTATTTCTTATCCCCTTTCCTTTATTTACATTAAATTATTAAATTATCGACATGTTTTATCTGCCAAACTCTTTTATTTTATGCTAAACCTTTTGATTACTTTGTAGTTTGGGAGTTTGGGCAGTCATAGATAATACAATGACCATGACAATAATTTATTTATTTGATTTATTTTAGGGGATTTCTATCGGCGCCTATTCGCACACCGCGACTCAAGGCAGCTTACAGGAATATAATGGCAAATATTTCAATATGGAGGCGTGTAAATTTTAACCCATTTAGAGCCAGTGGAATGTTTTGTAGTCACCTCATCTAGAAGATGTCGAGACAAAGGAGCTGTGTTTTTGGACAACAATTAGACTATGTTAAAGCCTGACATTATTCACCTCTTTGCTCAACTTTGATGTAATTGATCATAAACCCAGCTTATGCATCATTTTGTTTCTGAGTCTAGCTTCAGAATGAAAACCATCGAATAAACCTAAAGTTCAAAGGACTGACATTAAATAAAATAATAAAATAAAATGTAAAACCAAACAAAACACCAAGGCCTTTCAGAACCTCTCCAGCCTTCCCTTAAGCATAGAATTTCTCTGCTACTCCTTAGAGAACCCTTTTGTTTCTAAGTTTTTATTCCACCTAAGAAAAAAAACACACACCATGCAATAGCTTTCTGATCAGGCACTAAATCGTTTTCCTTTCCAGCCCCGAGAAACATTTCCACTTTGTAAACATTTCTGCCATTAACATGGGATGCAACACCAAGCCCTGGTAACAAAAGAAAATTTCTGGAAGGGCCACCTTCCAGACTAAAATACGCTGTGGGAGGACTTTGCAAAGCTCTTGGTGGAGGGAATTAAATAGCTGCCCTTGAATTAACACATAAATCAAACAAGCAAATCCTTGGTTCTCTAACCACGAAGGAGCAGCTTCTGGACCTTGTTGGGTTAACCTGGTTTGAACCCAGACGACAAAGAGAAGGAGGCAAAGGTTGCATTTTCATGGTTGATTGTGCATGTTTTTCACCTACCAGCAATCCAAAGAAAGAGGCCAGCTTTGGGCTATCTCCTGGAGAAGGCAGGTGGAGACTGGCATGGCTTGGCAACGTCCTTGGCAAAGCTGGTGCGAGCGAAGAGGAGGAGGAGCTGGAGGAAGAAGAAGCCACTAAGATGGATCGTTCTTCTAAAAATCCTTGGATGTCTTCATCGGGGACTTCTTTTTGGGACTCTGGCGGGCCGTACGGCGAGTGCTAAGAAGAGAGAAAGGGCACCTGCCTGAGGAAGTCCATAAAGATAAAATGGCTGCCACAATCCCACCTCTGAATTATCCCTTGGGGCAGTGTTTCTCAATCTTGGGAATTTGAAGAAAATGGGTGGATTTCATCTGCTAGAATTCCCCAAGCCGTATGAATTGGGGAAATTGGGCCAATATGAATCTCACTCCCTACTAGCACAGATGATGTTACCTAGTTTGGCAATGAAACATCTGCAAGAGAACAACCGAGCTCCGAGGGCAATAAGGACCCCTCTATCTTTATTCTAAGGTTACATGGACAGGAATCTTGCAAGACCGAAAGTATTTCTCCCCTCCTTTCTTTTGATTCTTCAGAACAGGGGTCTCCAACCTTGTCCCTTTAAAACTTGTGGACCAACTCCCAGAGTCCCTCAGCCAGGTTTGCTGGCTGAGGAACTCTGGGAGTTGAAGTCCACAAGTCTTAAAGGGACCAAAGTTGGAGACCCCTGCTCCAGAAAACTGGAGAGGATCCAGCAAAGCTGGCTGAGGAACACTGGGAGGTGAAGTCCACAAGTCTTAAAAGAGCCAAGTTTGCAGAGCCCTGCTGTAGGAGGTGACCAGGCTGAGCTGGAGGGAAGGGTCAAACACATCATCAGTCTCCAGTCCCTTCGTGCCCACAAGAGATCTAAGTCCAGCCCACCTTGAATTCCTTATATATTTAATTTCCCTCGACCGTTAGTAGTTCAGATTCTTGTAGAGAGCTTAAATCTTGCAATAAAGCTTTCTGCATATTTGAACTGCCCAGATCTTTTGATTTCCTGGGTGCTTGACAGATCCTTTCTGAAATGTTCTCCATGCCATCGTCCTTTCTGTCAGCCACCTTTTACATGCCTGTAGTCCCTTTTCAGCCTTTCCATCTGCCCCACCCCCCAAGGCCATTCCCACAGTTCTTTGGAAGTTCTTAACCTGCCTACCCCCAATTCACACTACTTTGCTCATCCAAGACCAGGGATGAAATCTAAAATGTGTTACTACCTGTTCTGTGGCCGTGGCTTGGGGGGGTAATGTGACTGGGTGGGCGTGACCATTTTTTTTTTACTTTTAAAAGCATTTTTTCTACAACCTCTTCAGCTGAAGAGGTTGTAGAAAAAATGCTTTTAAAAGGCTCCTCTGGCGATCTCAGCTGAGTTGCCTGATCGTCAGATGCTTTTAAAAGGCTCCTCTGCCGATCTCAGCCAAAGAGGTTGTAGAAAAAATGCTTTTAAAAGGCTCTGACGATCCCAGCTGAGCCACACGATCTTCAGAGGCTTTTTTTTTACTTTTAAAAGCATTTTTTCAGCCAAATAAAAAATGCTTTTAAAAGTTAAAAAAAAAACAACCCTCTGATGATTGTGCAGCTCAGCTGGGCATGGGGGGGCAGGGATTTTTGCTACCGGTTCCCCGAACCACCTGCCGCCATCGCTACCAGATCAGGTGATCTGGTCCAAACCGGGAGCATTTCACCCCTGTCCAAGACCAACATCGATGCGTTCCATCCTTCCATTTACAGCCAAGCTTCCTCCTGCAAAGGAGATAAAAACCGCCCCTTCCTCTTTGATCCACTTGCACTCACTTCCCACCCACCACCCACCCCATCCCGAAGGAAGAACAAATAAAATAAAATTCAGAATAACCCTGATACTTGGACATGCCTTACCCCACGAACATGGGATTCTGCAGTCAGTGACACCTGAGATGGTCGGCGTTCAAGTGCACTGCCTGGAGTCCTCTCTGGCTGGACTTCCAACAACTGTAAAGGTGCCAGGTAAGAGCCTCCCACCTCCACCTGCAGCTTCTCTTCCTTGCGGGGGACCAAAGGAGAAAGATGGCGTGGCGTGATGGGTATCTCTCTTTTGGCGTTGGGTCGATGCTCGTGGAACGATACCGTGTAAGCCAACCTCCCACAATGCATGGCCAAGTCGTTGCCCCCAGCCCGGAGAAGCACCATAATATCACTATAACGGTATAAATCTTCATCTTTGCTAGCAAAGAGGTTTATTCTAGGCTGGTTAGTGCGGGGGTAAATAGCGAAGAACGCCTCTCCTGTCTTCACGGTGGTCTTCAGGAAGGTCCCACGCTGCCGTAAAGCTTCAATCCGCAGCCGAGCATCGTGGTTTTTATCGTTTTTGCAGAAACCTACGTTTTTTTTTAAAGAAGAGAAAAAACAATCTGTCCTGCAACTGGAAGATTGCGCTACTGGAACAGCTTGCCACCAGAAGTTGTGAGCACTCCAACACTGGAGGTTTTTAAGAAGAGACTGGACAGCCGCTTGTCTGAAATGGTAGAGGGTCTCCTGCCTGAGCAGGGGATTGGACTAGTACACTTAAGAGGAAGAGAAGGAGGAGGAGGAGGAGGAGGAAGAGGAGGACAAAGAGGAGGAGGAGGAGGGGAGAAGAGGAAGGAGGAGGAGGAGGAGGAGGAGGAGGAGGAGGAGAAGAAGAAGAAGAAGAAGAAGAAGAAGAAGAAGAAGAAGATAGGCAGCTTAAAACATTTGTTCTAAGAAGGAGAAGGAGAAGGAGAAAGAGAAGAGGAGGAGGAGCTTAAAACCTCATTTGTTCTAAGGAGGAGGAGGAGGAGGAGGGGAGAAGAGGAAGAGGGAGGAGGAGGAGGAGGAGGAGGAGGAGGAGGAGGAGGAGGAGAAGGAGAAGGAGAAGGAGAAGGAGAAGGAGAAGAAGAAGAAGAAGAAGAAGAAGAAGAAGAAGAAGAAGAAGAAGAAGAAGAAGAAGAAGCTTAGAACATCATTAGTTCTAAGAAGGAGAAAGAGAAGGAGAAGAGGAGGAGAAGGAGCTTAGAACCTCATTTGTTCTAAGGAGGAGGAGGACACCCTGGGTCTGTAATGCAATCTTGCTCCTTAATCCTAGACTTCACAGAGCATCAAAATCCTGCGCTACCTTGGCTTTGCAAAGCTCCTCTTAAGATTGCTCCCTTCTTCACATCTCCCCTGCCCCTCTGAAAGTGAATTCTGAAAGTGGATTCTGCCCCCTTTCCATCTTTCCCCTCCTCTTACCTTTGGGCAGGATGAAGAGAAACCTCCGCTTCTCAAACATGTAGACTTCGCTGAGGTTGGCCTGCTCTACCACGTTGGTGGTGGCCGTGTTTGTATGAAGCACTTCTCCTTCATTCACCCGCAGCTGCACCCCAGCTTCAGAGCCCTCCACCAGAGGATTTTCTGCAGTCAACCGCAGGGTGTACCTCCCTAGTTCGTTAAATTGCACGCTCTCCAGCTGGAAGTCAAGATCCAGGATCTTCTCCTCGGTCTTCAGGCGGGATTTCTGCAAGGTGGCCGGGACACGGGGCTCCCCTGTTTTTCCAACCATGGCCAGGAGTATCCCAGAGAAGATCTTCAAAGAAGTATGGATAGTTCAAACTAATAGCCAATGATTCCACCTGTCCGATTAGTAGCATGGTGTCTTCATTCCAAAGAGGAGATTGTATTGAGTCAATGGAGATGGTGCCATCAGTAAAGAGTTGTAGCTGTCTAGTAGAACTTCGACTGCTGGGCAATTGGAATGGACGCTCCGTGGAAAAGGATCCATACAGACCTTGGCCCTGTCCAAATCAGCCCATAGCAGTCTTCCAAAGATCAGACCTTCTACTCACTTCTCCATGGGCGCAAGATGCTACGCATCACTCGTTGCTTCTGAGGAACCCGCTCAGACGGAAGACCAAGAGATGAAGCTCATTCTTGAATGGGATCAAACTTGGAGGATCTACTCAGAGTCCAGAAAACAAGCCAGAAAGGAAGAAAGTGACCAGGTGTAGGAGGAAACAAAAGCTGTGCTCCTTCCGTTTGTTTGCATGAAGCCATGGCAACTTAAAACAAGGTGTTGCGTGACCTTGGATAAACAAGGCCAAGCTTGAGCCTTTCCCTAACAGGAATAAAAAGGGTGGAGGGAGAAACATGCCTGTGCAAACCTTCCCTTGCAGTATCCTTGCAGTATCCTTCCCCCAGGAGTGGGGTGAGAATGGAGATTTTGCAATATGCTTCCCCCAGGAGTGGGGAAGGAATGGGGAATTTGCAATATGCTTCCCCCAGGAGTAGGGAGGGAATGGGGATTTTGCAGTATCCTTCCCCTGGAGTGGGGTGGGAATGGAGATTTTGCAATATCTTTCCCCAGGAGTGGGGAGGGAATGGGGAGTTTGCGGTATTCTTCTCCTGGAGTCGGGTGGGAATGGGGATTTTGCAATATCCTTCCCCTGGAATGGGGTGGGATTGGGGAATTTGCAATATGCTTCCCCCGGGAGTGGGGAGGGAATGGGGATTTTGCAGTATCCTTCTCCTGGAGTGGGGTGGGAATGGAGATTTTGCAATATCTTTCTCCCAGGAGTGGGGAGGGAATGGGGATTTTGCAGTATCCTTCTCCTGGAGTGGGGTGGGAATGGAGATTTTGCAATATCTTTCTCCTAGGAGTGGGGAGGGAATGGGGATTTTGCAGTATTCTTCCCCTGGAGTGGGGTGGGAATGGGGATTTTGCAGTACCTTCCCCTGGAGTGGGGTGGGAATGGGGAATTTACAGTATGCTTCCCCCAGGAGTGGGGAGGGAATGGGGATTTTGCAGTATCCTTCCCTTACCAAGCCCACCAAGCCACGCCCACAGAACCGGTAGTAAAAAAAAATTGGATTTCACCACTGATTCAAAGGGATATCAGAATGAATTGCTTTGATTTATTAATTCCTTTAAGCCAACTGGCCAAAGCGATCTAGATCTTCCTGCGAAACGCAAAGCTGTTTCATTTCAGGAGTGGGAATCTTCTCCAGGACCAAGTGCCACGTCCTCCTCGGCAGTCCCTCAACCGTGGCAACTTGAAGATGAGCGGGAGCTGAAGTCCACCCATCTTAAAAGTTGTCAGGGCTGAGTGACAGGTCTAACGACAGGTCTGATCCTGCTCGTGATTAGATATTTATGGACTGTAGCAAAGCTTCTATTAGTCCAACTTGGAGATGTTCTGGGATTGAAGAAGAGATTAGAAGACTTGAGGAGGGGGTGGGTGGGAAAAAAACCTTTCCATTTGGCTGAGGTTCAACACTAGGCTAGATAAATCCCCCCTCCTCCCTTCCCGCCAGGCGGGTTGTTTTCAATTTCTGAGCCCCAGGCTGGCCCCAAGCCAATCCCTCTTAACCGTAGAGGGGCTAAAGTTCCTTGGTCCGGGACACGAAGAAAGTTTCTTCACTACTGTGAGTTCAACTTTACCTTTAAGTTCCAAGGCTGGGTCACCTCTGGAGTTTTCCCCGATTGGATTGAGGAAGTTCTGGGGGCCTCTGGGATTTTCAAAGCGCCTTTCTCACCCCCTAGACCCATAAATCTTGAGATAGCATCTCAGCAGGGATCTCCGCCGGGGTCTGGAGGTTGTTGGAGGTACCATTGTCCAAGGAAAAGATCCAGCTCGGAAGCTCCAGGTGGCTTGTATCTTTGGACAACCTGGAGAGTTTGAATCAACTTGTGTGTGTGTGTGTGTGTGTGTGTTTCTACCTGCCGTGGAGAAATTGGCGTTTGGATTTGGGTGTTTGTTAGCCTACTCAGGCTTTGGAAATCTTATACAGCTCAAGGTAACTTTCTACTTTTTCCAACCTTCCGTTGTTGTTTTTTCCTCTATTGTTGCGTTTTCTATGCCAATAACCTTTGGCCCTGCAAATTGCTGAACAAGTTCCCTTTTGAAGACGGGGGAAAAAAATACAAATTCTTAAAGAACGACCACAATCCTCATCAAACCTTGCCATTTTTAAGCTTTGGAATTTTGGCCCAAAAAGAAAATTGGTTTTCTTTCTAAAGGGAAAGGCCACATTATTCGAGGTGAGCCCATGTATTTTTTTTTCTCCTCCTCAATTAGAATTAAAAATTTAGAATTTTTTTTCTTTGTTAATTGGTGCAAGAGAAACCATTCCAAGTTCTAGTGAGAAGGTCTTTCTTTCTTTCTTTCCTTCCTTCCTTCCTTCCTTCCTTCCTTCCTTCCTTCCTTCCTTCCCTTCTTCTTCTTCTTCTTCTTCTTCTTTGGAAATCAATCAATCAAGGATAATAAGCTCTCCCCCCTCCCCCCCGCCCCCAGGCAAGCTTTTCTTAGCAACAAAATTCTTAACAAGAAGAAAGGTGGCAATTGTATAGTGCGGGGGTTTTTTTCTTTCCTTCAGAGCCTGTGTTCTTTTTAAAAAAATGATCACGAGGGAGTGCTTACCTTGTCAACTCCCAGCCTATTTCTCTCCGTTTAATAGAGGTGCTTATGTTAAATCTAAAAAAACGGTTGAAAAGACGGATGCATTGTTTCCTTTCATTTTACACTATGCCGCTTTTACAGTAATTTTTTTTTTTTTTGCTTAGCCTGCATTGTTATCTCGGTAGGGAGAAAAAAATTTTTTTTTCAAGGGCCCAAGAAAGCCTCGCTTACAACAGAGGAGGTGAAAAAGGTATTTCATCAAGAGCCGTTGGCATTATTTTTTTTTAAAAAAAAAAACACTTTAATCACCTTGATTTCACAGCAAATGAGGCATCTAATTGTGACACGGCTTTGATTGCTTTTCCTTTTTAATAAAAAGAACAATTTATGGTCCCTCCAGGTCACATTGGCTCCCCGTTTGGAAGTGAATTATACGGGGGTCTTTTTAAAAACACACTCACACACACAGAGAGACCTTCCATCTTGGCTCTGAAACTGTGGTGTCGGATCGATCGAGGTTTTTTTATAGCTCTTTTAAGAAATGATAAATGGAAGTCGGGGCCAGGCGCCAGGCTCAATCCAAGCTTTGCAGTCGGATTGAGACGATCCGAGATTGGCGGTTTTGAGTTTCGCCTCTCCCCAAGAAGCCTTGAATCTTGGCTAGCTATTTTGTGAGGCTTCTGTAGGTCCCAAATTTCTTCCCTGCCCCCATGGACCAACCTCATGTTTCCTGAGCCTTTGCTTTCCCAAACCCGATCAAATTACACTTGTAAGGACTGCAGCTTCGTTAAACTCGGAAAAACTCTGGCTGAGACTACAGTAGTCCTCGGGTTAGACTCCTCCATTGAGCCCAAAATTTGGATGGCTAAGGGAAACATTTGTTAAGCGGGTCTCCTTCATGTTACGACTTTTTTTGCCACCGCTGTTAGGTGAACCATTGCCTTTGTTAAGTTAGTAACGTGGTTGTTGAGTAAATCTGGATTCGAGCGTCTGAATTTTGATCACGGGGATGCTACGATGTGAAAAATGGTCATAGTGTGAAAAATGGTCATAGGTCACTTTTTTATTTATTTATTTACATTTCACGGCCTTTGTAACTTTGAATGGCTGCTAAATGAACAGTTGTAAGTCGAGGACTACTACCTGTATTTTTTTTTAATTTGCATTTATATCCCGCCCTTCTCCGAAGACTCAGAGCGGCTTACACTATGTTAGCAATAGTCTTCATCCTATTTGTGTATTTATATACAAAGTCAACTTATTGCCCCCAACAATCTGGGTCCTCATTTTACCTACCTTGTAAAGGATGGAAGGCTGAGTCAACCTTGGGCCTGGTGGGACTAGAACCTGCAGTAATTGCAGGCAGCTGCTGTTAATAACAGACTGTCTTACCAGTCTGAGCCACAGAGGCCCTTAAACATCACAACGAAGCATTGGACTTCTTCAGCCAGAGCAGGACCAAGGGTGACGTGATAGCAGTCTTCCAATATCTCAGGGGCTGCCCCAAAGAAGAGGGAGCCAAGCTGTTCTCCAAAGCACCTGAGGACAGGACAAGAAGCAATGGATGGAAACTCATCAAGGAGAGAAGCCACCTAGAACTAAGGAGAAATTTGCTAAGAGTGAGGACAATCAATCAAATTGCCTCCAGAAGTTGTGGGTGCTCCATCACAGGAGGTTTGCAAAATGGACAACCATTAGTGCGGGATAGTATACCAGGGTTCTGCAAACTTGGCTCTTTTAAGACTTGTGGACTTCAACTCCCAGAGTTCATCAGCCAGCTCTGGGAGTTGAAGTCCACAAGTCTTAAAAAAGCCAAGGTTGCAGAACCCTGGTATAGGGTCTCCTGTTCAAGCAGGGGTTGGACTAGAAGACCTCCAAGGTCCCTTCCAACTCTTTATTTATTTATTTTATGTTTTATTTATTTATTTTGTCACTACAGTATATATAAGCATTAACATGAAATAGCGATATAATATATGAGCATATATATGAGCATAAGTACGTAATAACTATATTAATTGGATATAATGAAAGGAAACAATAGGACAGGAACGGTAGGCACGTTTGTGCTCTTATGCACGCCCCTTATAGACCTCTTAGGAATGGGGTGAGGTCAATAGTAGATAGTTTTTGGTTAAAGCTTTGGGGATTTTGAGAAGAGACCACAGAGTCAGGTAATGCGTTCCAAGCATTAACAACTCTGTTACAGAAGTCATAATTTTCTGCAATCAAGACTGAAGCGGTTAACATTAAGTTTAAATCTATTGTTTGCTCTTGTATTGTTGCGATTGAAGCTGAAGAAGTTTTCAACAGGAAGGACATTGCAATAGATGATTCTATGAGTTAAACACAGGTCCTGTCGAAGGCGGCGGAGTTCTAAATTTTCTAAACCCAGGATTTCAAGTCTGGTGGCATATAAGGTATTTTGAACTCTGTCATTCTGTGTTCTGTAACTTGCTGAGAAGAGACCCCAGATCGCTGGGAATGGGGACCTTCTAAACCGCTCCCAAAGGGACTTCCTGGAGATTGATTAAAAGTGAATCACGATGGGAAGGCTGTAATTTATTTCTCTCTCCCTCTCTCTCTCTCTCTCTCTCTCTCTCTCTCTCTCTGTGTGTGTGCGTGCAGTTGGCTGGCTTGTTGACCTCATGAAAGAAGACTAAGAAGTTTCCCCTCCCTTTCCCCTCCCCTTCCTTTGATCTCCTTTCAAGTATAAGGTGTCCTTTTGTATCAGGACTTCAGCGTTTTCCAGTCATTACAGGCCATAATAAACCCCTGATGTTTATTTGCTAGAGAATGAGCAAGCAGGCTAGAGTTTGAGTAATAGCAAGAAAATTATCTACAAGAAGGACGGTTTGCAGTTGAAACAAACCTAGACCCTCCTGCTAGGTTTGTTTGTTTGTTTTTTCTCTTTTCCCAAAAGGATTCAAAAAAAGTTTTTTACAATCTATTCTGAAATATACGGCTCAAAAAAATAAAGGGAACACCTAAACAACACAATGTACTGTATTTTATAAGTATATTTCATTCCTTCAGATCTTCCAGTATTTTTGTGTTCCCTTTATTATTATTTTTTGAGCAGTGTAGTTTGGCTGAATGGGTCTGCCAAAAATCCAGACAGTGAGCAGTCTGGTTCTGAAAGTAGATGATTTCCTATTTGAGAAGGAGATTGAAAAACAAAATGTGTTTTTTGGATCTGGGCCAGGAATCCGATCTCCCTCAGCTGGTGGTTCTCGACTATGGCCATTTTAAGAGGCCTGGATTTCAACTCCCAGAATTCCTCAGCCAGTCATGATGGTTGGAGAATTCTGGGAGTTGAATTCCGCATGTCTTAAAAGGGCCAAGGCTGAGAAACACCCCCCCAAGTGATGGTGCCTTCGGAACAGAGGTTGGTTTCAGCAGGTTCTGACCAGTTCTGGAGAACCGGAAGTGGAAATTTTGGGTAGTTCAGAGAACCTGTAGTAAAAATTCTGACTGGCCTCGCCCCCCTCTATTCTCTTCCTCCCAAGTCCCAGCTGATAGGGAGGAAATGGGGATTTTGCAGTATCCTTCCCCTGGAGTGTGGAGGAAATGGGGGTTTTGCAGTGTCTTCCCTGGGAGTGGGGAGGGAATGGAGATTTTATAGCATCCTTCCCTTTCCATGCCCACCAAGCCATGCCCACCAAGCTATGCCCACCAAGCCATGCCCACAGAACCTGTAGTAAAAAAATTTGAAATCCACCACTGCTTCAGACGTATTTCTTTGACAGTTAGGATACCTGGATCGGTTAACCAGGAAACGGTAGTTGAGCTTACAAATTGTACAAAAGTGCAAATTGTACTTTAAACCTTGGCCGGATCCATCCTTCACCTTACACAGTATAACCATGGTTTGCCAGGGTGTCCGGGTTTCCATAACAGCAACCCAGCAGCAACCCAACCAAGATATAGATTACTGTGCGCTCAGAACTAGTTCAAGTGGTTCCTTAGAGACGAAGTTTTTTTATATGTGTGTGTTTGTGTGTGTGTGTGTGTGTAGCATGCATTTAAAAAGGACAACATCACTCGTCTGAAAGCAATTTTGAAAATTTTTGTATTTGAAAATTGAAATTTGAAAATTTTGTCTTTGAAAAGACAAATTCCTTGTGTGTCCAATCACACTTGGCCAATTTAAAAAAAAAATTCTATTCTATTCTAAAAATAAGGGAATGAGGAGACAGGGTTCCCACGGTGGTGGCCCCACTTTCCATGAAATCTCAATTTTAAAATGTGGGGTTTTTTTTTTTATAAAGCTTTACGTGGTTTTGTTATCAGAGTTTGGCTGTCTATGCAGTTGTTTGGTCTTGCAGAAGTCAACTTAGAAAGTTTCTGGAGAACTTAACACATGAACGATGTCCCCTGTTGCATGAAACTATGTTTCATTGAGCCAGGCCTATTAAACATGCCCATAATTAGATTGCTGTTGTCTCGAGGGCTTTAAGCCAAAAACCGTTATCTACAAACCCCAGTGGCTGCATTCCCATTTGATTCTAAATCATCAAACCATCACTTGATGACAAACCATCACAATGACTTACGGTGAAGAGGACAAAGCCTATGAGTTCATCCCTGATACTAAACCACGGCTTATTGAGCAAGTCGTTGCAGCATGAACCATGCATCACGCTCAACCTATAACCCATGACTTACAAACCACAGTGGTCTGAGTTCTCCAAGATCATGCCGAGACTCCACCTAAGAGCCACAGTGATGTAGAATAGAATAGAATAGAATAGAATAGAATAGAATAGAATAGAATAGAATAGAATAGAATAGAATAGAATAGAATTTTTATTGGCCAAGTGTGATTGGACACACAAGGAATTTGTCTTGGTGCATATGCTCTCAGTGTACATAAAAGAAAAGATACGTTCATCAAGGTACAACATTTACAACACAATTGATGGTCAATATATCAATATAAATCATAAGGATTGCCAGCAACAAGTTATAGTCATACAGTCATAAGTGGAAAGAGATTGGTGATGGGAACTATGAGAAGATTAATAGTAGTACAGATTCAGTAAATAGTTTGACAGTGTTGATGGAATTATTTGTTTAGCAGAGTGATGGCCTTCGGGAAAAAACTGTTCTTGTGTCTAGTTGTTCTGGTGTGCAGTGCTCTATAGCGTCGTTTTGAGGGTAGGAGTTGAAACAGTTTATGTCCAGGATGCGAGGGGTCTGTAAATACTTTCACGGCCCTCTTCTTGATTCATGTAGTGATTAGAGTGCAGTACTGCAGGCTACTTCTACTGACTGCCTGCAATTTGGCAGTTCGAATCTCACCAGGCTCAAGGTTAACTCAGCCTTCTGTCCTTTTGAGGTCAGTAAAATGAGGATTGTTGGTTGCAAGAGGCTGACTCTGTAAACCGCTTAGAGAGATTTCCTTCCTTCCATCCCAGTGGTTAAAATGAAGCATTTTAGGCTAATTCTGCCCACAGCATGAATGGCTCAAGGTTGACTCAGCCTTCCATCCTTCCGAGGTGGGTAAAAGGAGGACCCAGATTGTTGGGGGCAAATATGCTGGCTCTGTAAACCACTTAGAGAGGGCTGTAAAAGCACTGTAAAGCGGTATACAAGTGCTATTGCTATAATCAAGCATCGACATTACAACTTTGCATGACTAGCCAACCCAGATTGTGGGTCTGTTTTGACCTTCTATCCAGGCCTGAACTTTTAACTTCTTCTCCTTCTTCGGTTCGCCTCTTAAACATTGTTTGTTGATAGTTCTCCCCGAATTAGCCAGGTGGGGAAGGAATGTAGAGCAATAAAAGGCTTGGAAGCAGAAGATAACAATCGGCCTCTTTCGTTTGAACTCTGACGTTGGTGGAATTGGCGAAGATCGCCTGCTGCAATCCCTCACGCATTTGCAACTCCCTCGCTGTGAGTTGACACCTGTACAAACAGCTCTGGCCCGGATGAAGCAAAGGGCGTTTGAAGAGCCATCAGGAAAACTCTCAGCGCAAAGTTGCTTTGAAAATGCTAGGGCTGGGCTGTCTGAGGAAGAAAGTATCTCTCCCATTTAACAGAATAAGAGAGTTGGAAGGGATCTTGGAGATCTTCTCCTCTGATTCCTGCTCAAGCAGGAGATCCTATACCATTCCAGACAAGTGGCCGTCCAATCTCTTCTTTAAAACGTCCAGTGTTGGAGTTCCCACAACTTCTGGTGGCAAGTCGTTCCACTGGTTAATTGTCCTCACTGTCAGGAAGTTTCTCCTTAGTTCTAGGTTGCTTCTCTCCTTGATTAGTTTCCATTCATTAATTCTTGTCCTGCGCACAAAGGTGCTTTGGGGAATAGAACAGAAGAACAAGGTTGGAAGGGACCTTCGAGGTCTTCTAGTTGAACCCCCTGCTCAAGCAGGAGACCCTACACTATGCTGGCTGGGGAATTCTGGGAGTTGAAGTCCACAAGTTTTAAACAACTTCTAGAAACAAGTCGTTCCACTGATTTATATTTCTTACTGTCAGGAAATTTCTCCTTAGTTCCAGGTTGCTTCTCTCCTTGATTAGTTTCCACCCGTTGCTTCTTGTCCTGCCTCAGGTGCTTTGGAGAATAGTTTGACTCCCTCTTCTTTGTGGCAACCCCTCAAATACTGGAAGACTGCTATCACGTCACCCCTGGTCCTTCTTGCAACTCCGAGCAGAGCTCAACTGAGTGAAATCACCTCCCATCCAACAAATTTCACAGCTCTTCCGGAAACTGATCTCTTATCATTTTGATTAAAAACCACATGCTGTACGCTCCCTTTCGTTCTCCCATCCCCTCGACCTTCCCCGATTCCCTCTCTTGTTCTATTTATTTGGGCGAGAGGCAAAACGTTCCCTGGGGAGCGATATAGAGGGAGAAATGAATAATATTTATTGCAGTCATCAATCTCTCCCTTTGCTGTCACCCCATCAAAGCTTTGGCTTTCCCCAGCGGAGGTCAGGCAGAGGAGCAAGGAGATCAGGTTTTGGGTGAAACTAAGGTGGAACTGAAACGCCAGGCTGCAAGAGAGTGCAGGTTTTCTCATCGGTTGTGTGTTCTGTCTTTCATCTTGGCTCCCCCTTTGGGAGTCTACAATTTCCATTGGACTCCCTGGTCTCCTAGGACTAGCAGAATAAATTGGGAGATAGCATGGGATGTGGTGGCTCAGTGGCTAAGACGCTGAGCTTGTCGATCAGAAGGTCGGCAGTTCAGCGGTTCGAATCCTAGTGCCTCGTAACGGGGTGAGCTCCCGTGACTTGTCCCGGCTTCTGCCAACCTAGCAGTTCGAAAGCACTTTAAAAAAAATGCAAATAGAAAAATAGGGCCCACCTTTGGTGGGAAGGTAACAGCGTTCCGTGCGCCTTTGGCGTTGAGTCATGCCGGCCACATGACTACGGAGACATCTTCAGACAGCACTGGCTCTCCGGCTTTGAAACGGAGATGAGCACTGCCCCCTAGAGTCAGGAACAACTAGCATCATTATAATAAATTGTATTTTTTTTTTATTTGCATTTATATCCCGCCCTTCTCCGAAGACTCAGGGCGGCTTACACTATGTTATCAATAGTCTTCATTCTATTTGTATATTTATATACAAAGTCAACTTATTGGCCCCAACAATCTGGGTCCTCATTTTACCTACCTTATAAAGGATGGAAGGCTGAGTCAACCTTGGGCCTGGTGGGACTAGAACCTGCAGTAATTGCAGGCAGCTGCTGTTAATAACAGACTCCATTAGCAGTCTGAGCCACAGAGGCCCCTTTGTATTGTATTGTATTGTATTGCATTGCATTGCATTGCATTGCATTGCATTGCATTGCATTGCATTGCATTGCATTGCATTGCATTGCATTGCATTGCATTGCATTGCATTGCATTGCATTGCATTGCATTGCATTGCATTGCATTGCATTGCATTGTATTGTATTGTATTGTATTGTATTGTAGATAGGCTTCACTTAGCAGAGTTTTCAACAACGGCTATTGCTGGCTGTGGAATTTTGGGAGCTGAGGTCCATAGATTTGGAAATTGCCAAGGTTTTACGATGGTTGACCCAAGATTCCGATGTGTTTTAATCAGCTACTAGGGAAAGCCATTGTATACAAACGGAGAGCAAACTCCACTCCCTTCTGGCATGGATGATGTTAGCTAGTTGGGTGGTGAAATGTTTGCCAGAAAGCAACCAAGCTGAGAGCATATGAAGGACCCATAATCTTACTATTTACTAGGAATATCCTTTTGCCTCCATTTTCTCATTATGATTTTCACACCAAGGTGGGATTTTGACTGGTTTCATTCATCCGATTAAGTCATTAATGTGGTTTATATTTAGTTTGTGGTGCATCGCCATTTAATTGCAATTTATCCAACCAGCTAAGGTTGGGGCAATGTCGCTTAACATATGAAAAGCCAGTTTTATTTATTCCATACATTAACACCCCACCTTTTCTGCAAAGAAATCAAGAAATTTTCTACAACGTTCTCCTGTATTCTATGACTAAACCCCCTGTCAAACAGGAGCAGCCAAATGATCAGCCTATTATAGTTAAATTTTGGGCACGTACTGAGGTTTTCTTAAGCCCAAAGCAATAAATGTTTAATATATTTCGCTACACAGATTCTCAGTTCAAACAATGGTGCTTTTGAAAGTATCAAGAAAGGGGGGGGGGGAACCACACCAAACCGTTGGTTGGGGGAATTATTCTAAGTAATATTTCCCTTGGATTTTTTGCAACAAGAAATTTTTAAAAAGAGCATCTATTCAAATAGGTGTAAGGAGCAAAAAATAATAATTTTCCAAATGCTTTTCATCTCCTTAGGCTGAGTCGAGTCTTGGGGAGAAACCAAGTTAAACAAATCTGTAGTTTCTTTAATCTCCTTGTTCTGGGCTCAGCCTTTCGTAACTGACGATTCTTAGTTTTAGTCTGGTTTGTATAGTGCAGTTTGGGTTGTTGGTTTTTTCCTTTTCTTTCCTTTTCTTTTTTTGGTTAAGCCCCAACCTCTGTTCCTCCTTTGTTCTCCTGTAATGCTGAAACAGGATGAAGTCACTTTGGATAAACTTCTCTGTGGGGTAAAAAAAAAAAAAACACCATGAAAAGCGGCTTAAATGACAGAAGGAAACCGAGTTGCTTGTATGAACGACCAAGAACCTTGTCAGGGGTTTGTTTGTTTTTTAATTTGACCGCCAAAGTGTATCAGCTACAGGACAAATTTTGAGAAAGATTGGTTGTTCAGCTCAGAAAAGATCTTGTTTTCTTTTTCTTTTTCTTTTAAAAAAAGATATTCTTGAGATTTGATTGCCTGGGAAATCAAAGAAAACAGAGAGATGTCTACCCAAGAGCTACTAAGGGATGAATTGGACCTCACCGGCAACTTTGCTGACGAAGATAATTGGTACATATATGAACCAATGGGAAACCCCAACGAGTGAGTATAAACGCTACTTATTTCTCAGGTTTCATTTCTTGCGTCGTTTTACTCTCTGGAACTTAAGGTTGTCGCTAAAACTTCCTCTCGGCAAAGTGTTTATAAAATGCCCCAAATATTCTCTTTTTTTAAAAAAATCGTTCTGGGCTTGGGAATATTAGTGTGCGACGTTGAACGTGGTTTGAAACCAAGTTTGACACATTTACAAGTTGGCTGGGTGGTGGTAGTGTCAATTTGTTTAGAAGTCTTTTTTCAGAAAACAGGTAAGAAGGTTTCCCTGGATTTGCTAGCAGTTAGGAAAAGGTATCTCGTATTTACAGAAATCGAACTACGGGCAGTGTTGGGATTCAGCCAGTTCGCACCACTTCGGGAGAACCGGTTGTTAACTTTCTGAGCAGTTTGGCAAACTGGTTGTTGGAAGAAATCATTACGGCAGAGAACTGGTTGTTAAATTATTTGAATCCCACCACTGACTATGGGATATTTCGTGCTTAATACTGTGTGAGCTTCCCAAAGAAATCCATACATTTAAGACGGGGGTGGGGGGGAGTAGGAGAGGGACTTGTCTCTATCCGTAATTAATTCAGCAGTTAGCCCTTGGATGGGATTAAACATCCACATTTCTAACATAACTCACTAATTCTGCCCCGAAGTCGGATTAATGGTGCATAAGCAGCAAGAGACTGAATTGAAACATTCTTTGCTTTCCTAGCTTCGGCTCAGAGGGGTGCAAAAACACACAGGAAGCTTTGATGCTTTCTTATTTTTTTGTTGGTTGGCATCCATTGCTATTAATTCATTCATCCCTGAATCCTAGAATGCAAAAGTTGGGAGTTATTTTGAGGATCCCCTACCCCAATGATGGCTAACCTTTTCCGGACCGAGTGCCCAAAGTTTGTGCCCCCAAACCCCCAAAATACAATGTGTGTACCCCTGCATGCTTGTGTGGGGGCCCCCCCGCATGTCCCCTGCCCCCACCCCTGCATGTGCGCAGCGCCCTGGTCCCGAAGACCAGCTGGCCAGCAGGAGGCGTACACACATACAGATCAGAGCTAAACTGGGGTGACGGCTCGCGTGCCAATCCCCAGGAGAATTCTGGGGATTGAAGTTCCCAGATCTCAACATTGCTGACGTTTACAGGAATCCATTCTTATAACATTCCCAACAGATGACTATTCCACCTCTGTTTAGATTCTTCCACAGAACTCAAGGCTATTACAGTAGTTCTGTCATTGAATGACTCTCTCTGCTAAGAATTTTTCCTGGTGTCCAACGCAATCTTCCTCCTCATAATTGAAATCTGTTGCTTCTTGTCTTGACATCCAGTCAACAGTTGGACAATTCCATCCATCCATATAAGTTGCCTACTAGAACCCAATGCCATCCCTCAGTGCGTTCAACGTACTGGTCATTATTTTTGGCTGTGACTGTTGTGGTCCGCCAGCAGCCTGCGGAGCTGGCAGCGGAGTCAGACAGCGATGAGGCTGAGGAAGAGCTTGGGCCAGTCCTGGAGACTGAGGAAGGCCTGGATGAGGGCTCTGCATCGGAGGCAGAGGCGAGGCAAGGGCCATCGGGGAGTGAGGTGCGGACTCCAGAGCCTCCAGAGGCTGACAGTAGTGAGGCAGAGGAACAGGAGGAGCCTGTTCCTAATGCACGCATGAGAAGAGCTGCCAGAAGGCGAGAGCAGCTCAAGCAAAGAGGACAACTTGGGAGTAGGGCCAAGAGATGATTGGCCCCTCCCATAAGGCTTAAAAGACCAGCAACGGCATTTGAGCTCTTTGCCGGAAAACAACGTTGATAGCTTTGTCTTCTTGCATTTGTTTTGTATCGGTGTCTTCTGAACTTTTCCCAAGAAAGGCCTTTGGCAGTTTGCCTAATTGGACCAAGGTTGGTGATAGGACTGAGGAATTTGTGTTGGGAGGAATTTGCTTTAATTTAGTTGAACTGCGCTGAGAATGAGTTATTTGAATAAAGTTTGTTTGTTTTTACACTAACTGAGTTTCCTACTACCTACTTGGGCCTGGGTCACAACAATGACCAACGTTCTGAACTTCCTTTGCAATGATCCTCACATGGTCGCATGTGACACCTTCTCCCCTCCCCATGCTCCATTCCTCATCCAAACACCTCTCCAGATTGTATTGTATCCCAAACGCCTCGATTCCTTCTGGTGTAACTTGCCTCCCTACTGAACTGTAGGAAGGAAGTTCTTTGTGAAGGAACTTCAGGTCCTTGATTTTGATTCTTCTCATTCAGGCTGGACCTTGGATCCATTTGGGCCAGAGAGAAATATTTTTTTTTATTGAAAGAGTTTTAAAAAAAACAAAAACATTTTCCCCCTTTTTTCCCCCCTCCCTCCCAAAAAACCCCCCTTATCCCCTCCTCCCCGGCTTCCCGGTCATTCACAAGGTATTGTTATACATAAACCAAACATAGAATAAAATTTTCCCTTCCAATCCAAATAACCACATCCAAAGCTTTTCATCTCCCAACCCCCTCCCCATTACATAAAATAACTTTCTAATTATTCAAAGGCAATCTGATATTTCTTAATCTGATATCTATTTTGTAGATAATCAATCCATTTTTTCCATTCAATTAAATATCTTTCCTGCGTATTGTCTTTTAAAAAAGCTGTGATTTTACCCATCTCAGCCAAATTAATGACTTTCAGTATCCATTCTTCTATTGTAGGTATCTCTTCTTTCTTCCAATATTGTCCAATCAACAGTCTTGCTGCTGTTATTAAATTCAAAATCAGTTTAGTCTCAATCCCTGTACAATCCGTTATAATTCCCAAAAGGAAAAATTGTGGCAGGAACTTCATCTTCTTCTTCAGTACATTTTGAATAATCCACCAAATTCTTATCCAAAAGACCTTAATTTTCTTGCAAGTCCACCAAATATGAAAATATGTAGCGTCATCACAATCACACCTCCAACAGGGCCAGAGAGAAATATTAAAAGCCTTCCATTCCTAGCTCAAAGTTCATTGAGTGACCGTTCAAAATTACAACATCACTGAAAAAAAAACCAGTGACTTATGATTGGTTTTCACACTAAGGACCGATGCAGCATCCCCACGGTCACATAATCAAAACACGCTTGCCAAGTGACTGTTGTGGTCCGCCAGCAGCCTGCGGAGCTGGCAGCGGAGTCAGACAGCTATGAGGCTGAGGAAGAACAGGAGCCAGTCCTGGAGACTGAGGAAGGCCCGGATGAGGGCTCTGCGTCAGAGGCTGAGGTGGGGCCAGAGCCATCGGGGAATGAGGTGCGGACTCTGGAGCTTCCAGAAGCTGATAGTAGTGAGGCAGAGGAACAGGAGGAGCCTGTTCCTAATGCACGCATGAGAAGAGCTGCCAAAAGGCAAGAGCAGCTCAAGCAAAGAGGATGACTTGGGAGTAGGGCCAAGAGATGATTGGCCCCTCCCATAAGGCTTAAAAGACCAGCAACGGCATTTGAGCTCTTTGCTGGAAAACAACGTTGATAGCTTTGTCTTCTTGCATTTGTTTTGTATCGGTGTCTTCTGAATTTTTCCCAAGAAAGGCCTTTGGCAGTTTGTCTAATTGGACCAAGGTTGGTGATAGGACTGAGGAATTTGTGTTGGGAGGAATTTGCTTTAATTTAGTTGAACTGCGCTGAGAATGAGTTATTTGAATTTATTTATTTATTTATTTATTATTTAAATTTATATACCGCCCTATCTCCCAAAGGACTCAGGGCGGTTCACAGGCATATAAAACATCGATACACAAAATTAAAATAATCTTTAAAAAACTTATTCCAATGCCCTATCATTAAAAATAGAAATATAAATATTAAAATCAATTTAAAACCCCTATAAAATTTAAAATCTAAGCCAGTCCTGCACAGATGAATAAATGTGTCTTGAGCTCATGACGGAAGGTTGAAGGTCCGGAAGTTGGCGGAGTCCTGGGGAGCTCGTTCCAGAGGCGGGAGCCCCACAGAAGGCCCTTCCTGGGCGCCGCCAGACGACACTGCCTAGCTGGCGGCACCCTGAGAGTCCCTCCTGTGAGGCACGGGTCGGTGAGAGGTATCTGGTGCAGTAGGCGGTCCCGTAGATAACCCGGCCCTATGCCATGGGCGCTTTAAAGGTGGTCACCAAAACCTTGAAGCGCACCCGAAGGCCACAGGTAGCCAGTGCAGCCTGCGCAGGATGGGTGTTATCACGGGAGCCACGAGGGCTCCATCTATCACCAGCGCAGCCGCATTCTGGACTAACTGTAGCCTCCGGATGCCCTTCAAGGGAGCCCCATGTGAGGCGTTGCAGTAATCCAGGCGAGGCGTCACGAGGCGTGGTGACCGTGCATAGGGCCTCCCGGTCCAGAAAGGCGCAACTGGCGCACCAGCGAACCTGGTAGAACGCTCTCCTGGAGGCGGCCGTCAAATGATCTTCTAGAGACAGCCGTTCATCCAGGAGGGCGCCTAAGTTCGCACCCTCTCCGCCGGGGCCAGTGACTCGCCACCGATGGTCAGCCGCGGATTTAGCTGACTGTACCGGGATGCCGCATCCACAGCCACTCTGTCTTGGAGGATTGAGCTTGAGCCTGTTTCTCCCCATCCAGACCCGTCGGCCTCCAGACACCGGGACAGCACTTGATAGCTTCGTTGGGGTGGTCGGTGTGAAAAAGTACAGCTGGGTGTCATCCGCGTACAGCTGGTACTTCACACGAAACCACTGATGATCTCACCCAGCGGCTTCATGTAGATGTTAAACAGAAGGCGAGAATCGACCCTCTCGGCACCCACAAGTGAGGCGCCTCGGGGCCGACCTCTGCCCCCTGTCAGCACCGACTGCGACGGTCGGAGAGATAGGAGGAGAACCACCGATAAGCGGTGCCTCCACTCCCAATCCTCCAATCGGCGCAGCAGGATACCATGGTCGATGGTATCGAAGCCGCTGAGAGGTCTAATAGGACCAGGGCAGAGGAACAACCCCTATCCTGGCCCTCCAGAGATCATCCACCATGCGACCAAAGCCGTCTCCGTGCTGTAACCGGGTCGGAAACCGGACTGGAGCAGGTCTAGATAGACAGTTTCATCCAGGTGCAAGGAAACTGATATGCCACCATACTCTCTACAACCTTGGCAAGCGGGTTGGAGACGACGATAATTACCTAAAACAGCGGGTCAGGAAGGCTTCTTGAGGAGGGCCTCACCACCGCCTCTTTCAAGGCGGCGGAAGACTCCCTCCACCAAAGCACGTAATCGCCTGGAGCCAGCCTCGTGTCACCTCCTGCGTGGCCAGCACCAACCAGGAGGGGCACGGGTCCAGTAAACATGTGGTGGCATTTAGCCTCCCCAACAACCTGTCCATGTCCTCGGGAGCGACAGGGTCAAACTCATCCCATACAATGTCACCAAGACCGCCCTCAGCCGTCTCACCCGTATCACCGCAATCTTGGTCCAAACCATCCCGAAGCTGAACGATTTTATCGTATAGATAACCGTTAAACTCCTCAGCACGTCCCTGCAACGGGTCATCCCGTTTGTTTGTTTGTTTTTATACTAACTGAGTTTCCTACTACCTACTTGGGCCTGGGTCACAACAATGACCAACGTTCTGAACTTCCTTTGCAATGATCCTCGCATGTGACACCTTCTCCCCTCCCCATGCTCCATTCCTCATCCAAACACCTCTCCAGATTGTATTGTATCCCAAACGCCTCGATTCCTTCTGGTGTAACTTGCCTCCCTACTGAACTGTAGGAAGGAAGTTCTTTGTGAAGGAACTTCAGGTCCTTGATTTTGATTCTTCTCATTCAGGCTGGACCTTGGATCCATTTGGGCCAGAGAGAAATATTAAAAGCCTTCCATTCCTAGCTCAAAGTTCATTGAGTGACCGTTCAAAATTACAACATCACTGAAAAAAAAACCAGTGACTTATGATTGGTTTTCACACTAAGGACCGATGCAGCATCCCCACGGTCACATAATCAAAACACGCTTGCCAAGTGACTTGTATTTATGTCCATTGTAGTGTCCAGGGGGGGGTCACACGATCCCCTTTTGCCACCTTCTGACCAGCAAAGTCAATGTGGAAGCCATATTCGCCCCACAACCATGTTACTAACTTAACCACGGCAGAGATTCACTTAACAACGGTGGCAAGAAAGATTACAAAATGGGGTAAAAGTTGCTCAAAAGGTATCTCGCTTAGCAACAGAAATACTGGGCTCCATTGTGGTCAAAAATCGAGGACTGCAATCCTTCGGAACGGCTGACCGATCCTCCATTTTGAGCTAATTTCCATCCTGAATTTTTGCACGTTTTGTGACTTAGCCTCCAACCAAAGGTATTCTTCATAAGACACTAACATGCAAACACGGGTGCTCCAGAGTTCCTTGTTGACTCCTATGATATTTCCCCTTGAGGGATCTCCAAAATACTTCAGAAAATCTCCCCAATTAGTCTGAATATATTCTGACAGAGAACGACAGGCTGCAGAAGAACTATTTTCCTCCTGATTTTACAGAAAGTCGGTCTAGCCAGAGGGTAGACTAGAATAACAGAGTTGGAAGGGATCTTGGAGGTCTTCTAGTCCACCCCCCTGCTTAGGCAGGAAACCCTACACCACTTCAGACAAACGGTTGTCCAACCTCTTCTTAAAAACTTCCAGTGTTGGAGCGTTCACAACTTCTGGAGGCAAGTTGTCCCACTGATGAATTGTTCTCACAGTCAGGAAATTTCTCCTTAGTTCTAGGTTGCTTCTCTCCTTGATTAGTTTCTACCCATTGCTTCTTATCCTGCACACAAAGGTGCTTTGGAGAATAGAACAGAATAATAAGATTGGAAGGGACCTTTGAGGTCTTCTAATCCAACCCCCTGCTCAAGAAGAGACCCTACATCAGGGTCTACACCAGAGTCTTCAGACTTGGCAGCTTTAAGACTTGTGGACTTCAATTTCCAGAATACTCCAGCCAGCATAGCATAACATAGCATAGCTGGCTGGAGAATTCTGGGAGTTGAAGTCCACAAGTCTTAACGCTGCCAAATTTGAAGACCTCTGGTCTACACCATGCTGCCTGGGGAATTCTGGGAGTTGAAGCATAGCTGGTTGGTCTACACCATGCTGCCTGGGGAATTCTGGGAGTTGAAGTCCACAAGTCTTAATGTTGCCAAGTTTGAAGACCTCTGGTCTACACCATGCTGCCTGGGGAATTCTGGGAGTTGAAGCATAGCTCGCTGGAGAATTCTGAGAGCTGAAGTCCACAACTCTTAAACAACTTCTAGAAGCAAGTCCTTCCACTGATTCATTATTCTCACTCTCAGGAAATTTCTCCTTAGTTCTAAGTTGCTTCTCTCCTTCTGAGCTTTTTAATTCAAAAAGCTTCCTTCAAAGGCTGTAACTTTATCCCGGTTCAAATATGGTCAACTCACAAGCTTTCAAACTCTTGTCGGAAAGTGATACGAAAGGCTGTGTTCTCTGATAAACTAACAACCTGTGTTCTCTGGAACGTAGTTTTTGCTGGATTTTTTAAAAAAGAGGAAAAAAAGACATTTCAAACCCCCCTAAACCCCACTTCCTCTTACATTACCACGGTGCCACAAAAGCCGTTCTGTGTTAGCAAATCTGTTGCTTGTTTGGATTCATTTTAATAAGCACCTTCAGTTACATTTCCACGCTACTCCATCTTGGTAAATCCAACTAACCGCATGACACATATTAGCACTCTTAATCTCTGCTCCCAGTCAAGCTTTTTGGCTTATGGGCTTCGGGGTTGCTTTCGGTGGCTAAAAATGATTCCTTTTAATTTTCTATGCGTTCCATGAACGTGAGGCATCCAACATCTACTTTAAAGCCGTTATTTTAAACGATTGAATTAGTCTCAGTGAGGAACTAAAAAAACAAAAAAAACCTCTAGAAAATAAAAACATGTATTTTCCTTACTTGGTAGAATGAAAGCATGAAAGAAGGTGGTTTGTGTTTTTTTTCGTCCTAAGGCATTGTTGTCAAATGCAAAATTTTTCTCTTAGCCAGAGGACATGGGCTGAGATTTGACGCCTCTCAAAATGTGGTTTTCCTGAACCAGATGTGCTTTTAAATGGTTTTGATGCTTTCTTGCAGCATGGCTTCCGACATTATCCCCGACTGCCAACTGACTATCCCCTTTGATCTCTATCACTGCAGCATGGCTCCAATTTCTGTAAGTATTTAAGGGGGGGGTGAAACACGTTTGCAAATGAGTCTTTAGCCTCCGTGGGCCACTTCTTCAAGAGGTAAGAGGACCCAGGAGTTACAGGGAGAGGAGCAGCATCCAAAACATCTTATGCAACATTTTAACAGTAACAGAGTTGGAAGGGACCTTGGAGGTCATCTAGTCCAACCCCCTGCTCGCACAGGAGACCTGTACTAGGAATTCGAACTGCCAAACTGCCGACCTTTCTGATCGGCAAGGTAACAGTGTCTTAGCCACTTGAGCCACCTTTGTGAAGCTGATTGGAATAGGTGATCTACCCATCCATAAAATAGACCAGTGTTTCTCAACCTTGGTGACTTGAAGAGGTGTGTGGTGGACCTCAACTCCCAGAATTCCCCAGCCAGCCATGAGGGATTCTGGAAGTGGAAGTCCACACCTCTTCAAGTGGCCAAGGTTGAGAAACACTGAAGGAGATTGTTAATTTGATACTATACAGTAGCTGCAAATATCTAGCTTGATTATCTAGCCAGGAACGTAAATTATATCTCACTGGGGCTTTACTCTATTGAGTGAGATTAAGGAAAGTATTAATTTAAGGACATAAGAAAGCACATTTGGAAGGGAGGGAGGAAGGGAAGGGAAGGGAAGGGAAGGGGAGGGAAGGGAAGGGAAGGAAAGGAAAGGAAAGGAAAGAAAGGAAAGGAAAGGAAAGGAAAGGAAAGGAAAGGAAAGGAAAGGAAAGGAAAGGAAAGGAAAGGAAAGGAAAGGAAAGGAAAGGAAAGGAAAGATGGAGGGGGAAGGAAGGAAGGAAGGAAGGAAGGAAGGAAGGAAGGAAGGAAGGAAGGAAGGAAGGAAGGAAGGAAGGAAGGAAGGAAGGAAGGAAGGAAATGTTTTTCAAAGTGAGCTCCTAGCTTTTCATCCAAATCTAAACCAGGTCTAAACTGATTTAATCTTTTCTAACATAAGCTAAGATTCGCTGTTGTGACAGTCCAGGTTTATTCCATTTTTCTGACTGGCTGGCTAACACAGTTTGGACTCTTTCGATTGCTACCATCAGCCCCCCCTTCTTGCTTTTTATCCTCACAACAGCCCTGCGAAGTAGGCTAAGCCCAGATCATGCAAGAGCGAACGGTTTAGCATTTCTTCCCCCAACTTTGGCTGTTCAAGGTTTCTTTGGCTGTCTTTGTTTGTGTTGCCATAACAACTATCTCCCCACCACGAGCAGCTGAAAAGAATTACTGCCAATGTTTTATGCATAGTGAAATTGTGGGGTTACAACCCCCCTTTTTAATATCCCTTGTTGACAGCTGCTGAAATGTTCAGCTGTTGGAAAGGGAGTGTGGACAGACACGGTTTACAGTTTTGAGAAAGTTTAGGACTGTGTTTTAAACGCTGCAAAATCCCTACATGCAGTGTGGCAGATGGCCCAATCACAAATACGGCTGAGCGTAAAACCATTTTATATTTTAAAATCCTCTCGGCCACTTGGGGGTTTTCGGGGAAGAATTTATAATTGAAAATAGAATCGAATCCGTGAAAAGAAACTTCAAATCAAGATGAGAAGTTATGGAAAGCGAAGACTGAGAAACCAGAGAGAAAATCTGATTTGTTTCTGGGTGATGGGTTTTCTTTTGTTTTTGTAAAGTCCTTGGTGTTCTCTGAGCTTGGTTGCTTTCTTGTAGACCAGGGGTCTCCAAACTTGGCCCCTTGAAGAGTAGTGGACTTCAACTCCCAGAATTCCCCAGTCAGCATGAACTATAAATATGAGCAAGTTGCTGCCTGGGGAGTTGAAGTCCAACACTCTTCAAAGGGCCAAGTTTGGAGACCCCTGTTGTAGACATTTCATTACCAAACTGGGTAACGTCATCCCGAGTATGAGGCCTTGAGTGTGTTAAAGGCCTTGTTTCCCAGCTATATTAACATCCATAGTAACCATTTTACTCAGTGTTGTACATATTTATGCAGTGATGATGTTACCTAATATGGTAATGAAATGTCTGCAAGAAAACAACCAAGCTCAGAGAGCACCAAGGACCCTCTTCCTCTCCTTCTCTCCGCAAACCACACTCCCTTTTAGCACTGATGATGTTACCTGGTTGGATCATGGAACGTCTTGCAATAACGTGGTTGTTCCTATGAAACATCATCCCTGCTGAGATAAGATCGGCCCCTACCTTGACCCTCTTTCAAAAGACCCCTAAGAAGATGATTTTGCTAGCAGGGCCCGGGCATCCCAGGGTGATACGGAGCCCATAAAGTGGTTTGATTGCTGTCACCTGGAGAAGGGGGTTCATGGAGTTTTGTGTTTCGGGTTACACTCCTGGAGTCATCATGTGTTGAATGGCCATTTACATTTGATAGATAGACAGACAGATGAAGATAGATAGATAGATAGATAGATAGATAGATAGATAGATAGATAGATAGATAGATAGATAGATAGATAGATAATGATAGAAAAAAGGAAGATGGATGGATGGATGGATGGATGGATGGATGGATGGATGGATGGATGGAGAAAGAGAGAGATGGAAGATGGATGAAGAAAGGATGGGATAGATAGATGATAGATGGAGGGAGGGAGGGAGATAGAGATGGATGGATGGATGGATGGATGATGGATGGATGGATGGATAGATGATGGATGGATGGAGAGAGAGAGATGGAAGATGGATGAAAAAAGGATGGGATAGATGATGGATGGATGGATGAATAGATGATATAGATAGATAGATAGATAGATAGATAGATAGATAGATAGATAGATAGATAGATGGATGGATGGATGGATGGATGGATGGATGGATGGATGGATGGACGGACAGACAGACAGACAGACAGACAATAAAAGTCTGGGTCATGAGACGGTTGGAGGACCTTAGAAATGTAATATATTTTGTCTTTGTTTTTATTTTATCTTTGTTTTCATACTTAAGAACAGAGGGATAACTTCATTTGCGTAAGGAATCAAGCTGTGTGTGTAAACACAAGGAACCTTTTTCTTCCAGCTAGTTATACTCTTGATTCTCTCGCTGTTGGTGAAAAGGAGGAAACTCTACCCGGATTTTTGGAATGGAGCACCTGGACTCTTGAGGTAGTAACTCGTTCGTGCTGGGTGGGGAACACTTCGCCTTGGGGGGGTTGCGGGGTGTCTTGCAACTTTGGAGCGTATTATCTTCAAAGCTTTCTGGCCGAGGCATTCCGTTTGTAGAACTAATTTTTTTGTTTTTGTTTTCTTTTGTTTTCTTTATTCTTCCTCTCTGGCATTCTCTGTGTTGCCTTGCCCAGCCCTATGAATTTCTTGGAAGAAACGCAGAACAGAGGATTGGCCATCGCAGTCTTTGGCATCCTCTTCTCTTCGTTGTGCGTGCTGTTGTTGGATAAGGACCCCCTGCCTTTCATCTCCAACTCTGCAATGCAGAATCGAGGTAAAGGATGTATGATTGGAAGATGGGGGTCTTTTCTCCCTCTTTCAAGTTAGCTTTGTTGGCTAAGAATTTGGGGAGCTGTGGTCAAAGATAGATCAATAGCAACAAAGTGGATAGAAAATAAGGACCATTATATATAAATATCTATCTATATCTATACCTATACCTATACCTATACCTATACCTATACCTATACATATACATATACATATACATATACATATATATATATATATATATATATATCAGCAGTGAAATCCAATTTTTTTTACTACCAGTTCAGTGGGCGTGGCTTGGTGGGCGTGGCAGGGGAAGGATACTGCAAAATCTCCATTCCCACACCATTCTGGGGCCAGACAGGGGTGGTATTTTAACTGCTCAAAATTTCTGCTACCGGTTCTCCAGAACCTGCCAGAACCTGCTGGATTTCACCTCATATACATATAAATATACAGTGGATAGTTAAATTTTTGGACGAGAGTTCAAGGCGCATTAAATTAATCACTGAAGTGCATTGAAGGTGAAATGAATTGAATTGCGAGTTGATGTGATCATTCTGTAAAGAAAGAATATGGAGAACAAAATATGTCCACCTCAGGACATCTCCACTTCTACTCTTCTCTCTCTCTCCTCTTCTCTACTTCTCTCTCTTTCCCTCTCTCCTACTCTTCCTCTTGTCTCATCCATTTCCTTCTCCCCTTTCCCCTCTCTACTTCCTTCTCCTTCCTTCTCCTCTTCTCCTCTCCCCTCTTCTCTCTCCTCTTCTGTACTTCTCTCTCCTACTACTCCTCTTCTCTCATCCAGGTCCTTCTCTCCTTTCCCCTCTCTCCTTCCCTCTTCTCCATTCTCCTCTACCCACTCTTCCATTTGCGTTGGCCACATGCCCTTCTGCAGAAATACTTGGGCTCTTAACGTTGGTTCTTCTCTTCTCTTTGATCACCTTCTCTAGAGTACTGGAAGATGCTGGCTTTATTCTATTACCCTGCCTTCTACTATCCCTTACTGGCCTGCGCAACTGTTCGACACAGAGCTGGATACCTGCTTGGCTGCCTTCTGTCCTGGTGTCACTGTGTGCTCTACATTTGGCAGAAGGTGGAGTGTCCTCAGTCATCCAAGGTAAAGGGAGAGAGAGAGAAAAGAGGCTGAAGGGGAGAAACTGGACAGGAGCCAACTGAGAACTAGCCAGTTCTCAGCCTGTGGGTCAGGACCCCGTTGGGGGTCGAATGACGATTTGCCTGGGGTCGCCTAAGACCATGGGAAATATGGGAAGTATACTTGCGAGTCGAAGAATCGCGCTCCAATGGTTGACTCCACAAGCCAGCTGCAGGGCTCTTCAAATCGCTAGCTGGATTCGGCTTCAGCCGCGATGAATTAAAAAAGAGAGCAATCTTTGCTCTGGTGTCTCCCTCTCAAGCCAGCTGCAATCACTCCCAATCGCTAGCCTAATCTGGCTTCAGGCGCGATAAACTTAATAGGGGAGGAGTCTCTGCTTTAATGCCTCTGTCCTCAAGGCAATCGCAAGCAGTTCAGATCGCTAGGCACGATAAATTCAAAACGAAAATAATTTTATGGTTGGGGTCGCCACAACGTGGGGAATTGTATTAAAGGGGTCGCAGCACTATAAAGGTTGAGAAGCACTGAACTAGAGGGACAGCTCTCTTACGTGAAGCCTGGAGACTTTCTCCCCATAGGATATATCAAGGTTCTGGAGGCGTTTGGGACGCAAATTTTGGATTCTTAATCAGTGCCGTTGGGCCAAAGAATCAAAATATATTAATTTGAAGCAATTAATAGTAACTCCCCAAGTATAAGGCCATTTCTGCCTTTATCATATTCAGAAGGAGTTCCTGGGGATAACTTCTGGAGAAGGTCTGAAGGCCACACTTAGAGTTGGGGGGGATACTGATCTGGGGCCACAGTTGCATGTATCTTTTGATTGTGGTGCTTCAGAAGGTCCATGGGTGTTTATCACTGATGTTTCTCTAACTCAGTTAGGTAGAGTTTAGGACGTAACTACTACAAACTAAATGTGATGATTTGTCCCAGGAGAATGAGGAAGGAGCTAACTAGGAAGCGAATTCTTAGGTATATATATATGGCATGGTGGCTTTCAGATCAGGAATCCTTGGCTACCTAGGTACATTGGTACATTGGACAAAGAGGATGCCCTGACTTACAGGAGTAGCAAAATCTCTGGATTTCCCGAGGACTACAATGTGTTCCCAGCATCCAGGAAGGATGGCAGAAAGCAATTATGCGCACAGCTTGCAATTAACACGAAAGCATATTTTGGCACAAGGAAGAAAGCAGCCAAGAGCATCTGAAGACTGGGTAGAGACCAATTAATCCACTCTCTTTGTTTGGGACTTTGCCTCTCAAAGCAATTCACAGAGGACTTCGCGAGAGAGACCAACTGGCTCTTCAAATTCATCAATGCGTTGCTGTGGCAAAGAGTTTGGGTCCATCAACCACAATTCCCAGCGTAATATTAGCCACTGAGGGAGCGTGGCTGATTGTGTCATTTCCTACTTAGGTTCTCAGTGGTAGCCACTTTATTCTGTCTTTTTTTCCTTCTCCTTTTTTCTCAGATCTACAGATATTATTCCCTACTTTCTTACCTGCCTATCCTTCTGTGCCTCGCCATCCTGAGCCTTTGGTACCCCATGAAACTGGTCCAGAGCTTCAAAGCGGACGGCAAGATGGAGGCAGAGAAGGTAACTTATCTTGACATCGCCCTCTCCAGCTGAAAAGGAGGCGACAATAAGCCACGCTGGCTTTCATTCCCCCCACCGATTGATTTAGTAGACGGTTTTCCCATTCTTATGCTGGACGTGGTGGCTCAGTGGCTAAGACGCTGAGCTCATCGATCAAAAGGTCGGCAGTTCAGCGGCTCGAATCCCTAGCACCACGTAACGGGGTGAGCTCCTGTCACTTGTCCCAGCTTCTGCCAACTTAGCAGTTCGAAAGCACATAAAAAATGCAAGTAGAAAAATAGGGACCACCTTTGGTGGGAAGGTAACAGCGTTCCGTGCATTTTTGGCGTTGAGTCATGCCGGCCACATGACCACGGAGACGTCTTCGGACAGCGCTGGCTCTTCGGCTTTGAAACGGAGATGAGCACCGCCCCCTAGAGTCTGGAACGACTAGCACATACGTGCGAAGGGAACCTTTCCCTTTCCCTATCCCATTCTTAAATACAGGTAATCCTCAATTTACGACCACAAATTGAACCCTAAATTTACATTACTAAGTGAGACATTTGTTTAAGTGAGTTCTGGCCCGTTTTGCGACTTTTCTCGCCGCCTTGGTTAAGGGAATCCCTGCCGCTGTTAAATTAGTAAACACGGTTATTAAGTGAATCCAGCTTCCCCATTGGCTTTGCTTGACAGAAGATCGCAGAAGGGGATCGTGTGACCCTGGGAGACACAGCAACGGTCATAAGTGTGAGTCAGTTGACAAGCGTCTGAATTTCAGTCACGTGGCCGTGGGGTTGGTGCAACGGTCATTACTGGGATAACCGGCCGTAGGTTCCCTTTCTTTCGGTGATGTTGTAATTTTGAACGGGTCGCTAAGCAGATGGTTGTAAGTGGAAGGTATTGCTTCCACTTGTATTGCTCAAGGAAGGTTCAACCAGGAAAAGAAGACTTTTAAAATTCTCTCTGGCCCCAAAGGATCCAAGGTCCAGCCTGAAGGAGGTGCCGCGATGGCCATAAGTGTGAAAAACGGTCACAATTCACTTTTTTCAGTGCTGTTGTAACATCAAATCATCACTAAACAAACGGTTGTAAGTCGAGGACTACCTGTATGAACTACGAGAGAGAGAGAACTGGGGTTTATTTTATTTGTTTAATCTGTTTTTTTTCCCTAATGGCCTCTTGCTGGTTTATTTGTGTCAACCCGACTTCTCAGCCCAAGAAGATTTGAGTCTTAATGTCCAGAGGAGAACTGAGGCCTTATTGTACAGTTGTATTAAAAAAAAAAGCTGGCTATTGGCACAACGGCCTTGTAATCCCCTCGGACTCTTGTGTAAGAAATCCTTGCTTTGCAAACCAACCGTAGTCACAGGAATGCTTTTGGTGCCTCGGCCTGGAAATTGGCCTGCGGTTTGGGGGTTTCACCAAATCCAACCATTTATACAACCCTGAGATGAAAGGAAGGGAGGGAGGGAGGGAGGGAGGGAAGGAAGGAAGGAAGGAAGGAAGGAAGGAAGGAAGGAAGGAAGGAAGGAAGGAAGGAAGGAAAGAGGGAAGGAGGAAGGAAGGAAGGAAGGAAGGAAGAAAGGAAAAGGAAGGAAGGAAGGAAGGAAGGAAGCCAAGAAGGAAGGAAGGAAGGAAGATGGAAGGGAGGGAGGGAGGGAGAAGGAAGGAAGGAAGGAAGATGGAAGGGAGGGAGGGAGATGGGAGGGAGAAGGAAGGAAGGAAGGAAGGAAGGAAGGAAGGAAGGAAGGAAGGAAGGAAGGAAGGAAGGAAGGAAGGAAGGAAGGAAGATGGAAGGGAGGGAGGGAGGGAAGGAAGGAAGGAGGGAAGGAAGGAAGGAAGGAAGGAAGGAAGGAAAATGGAAGGAGGAGGGAGGAGGAGGAATATGAAAGGGAGAGAGATGGAAGGGAGGGAGGAGGAAGAAGGAAGATGGAAGGAGAGAGATGGAAGAGAGGAGGAAGGAGATGGAAGGAGAGAGATGGAAGGAGGAAGAAAGGAAGGAAAGGGAGGGAGGTAAATGGGAGGGAGGGAGGGAGGGAGGGAGAAAGGAAGGGAGATGGAAGGGAGGGAAGGAGGAAGGAAGGGAGATGGAAGGGAGGGAGGGAGGGAGAGAAAGAGAGAGAGAGAGAGGAGAGAGATTTCTCATTGTGTGCCCAGTCTTCTCTCTCTTCCTCGCAATTCTCAGAATTAGAGTGCTGTTGTTCTTCTTCTCCTTTCACACCAGATGTGGCCGGGCATCTGCGCAGCCATGTAATTAGCACCTTTGCAACTGTTATTACGGCTCGCAGAGCAGATGGAGATTATGAGAGACATTTTTAAGGGGTGGCACAAATCAGGCCTATTTCTTTCATTTTATTTATTGCTTTTTTTAAAAAAAAAGTCACGGGGAGAATGCAGGAGAAAAGGCCGGGAAAGGCAGGTTTGCAACCTTGTCAGGGTAGAATAGCAACTTATGCAACCAAATTTCATTTTAATGTATGCCGATTAGTGTACATTTAAAGTGACAATAAAGTTATTCTTCTAAGTCTAAATCCTTGGAGCTTTCTGACCAGGGTTGTTTGCTTGAGGACGTTTCATTACCCAACTAGGTAATTTGATCAGTGCTGGTGAATATGACTTGTTTCCTGTTAATATATAATGGCTTCTTCTTTCAGTGTTGGTGGGGTATATGGTTTTCTCTTAATTATGGTATTGTTTTCTGATTGGTTGGTTGTCTGATGTTAATCCCTGCTTATCTGGGCATTGATTGTTGGGTGCTGGCCACAGGGGAGCTGCTAAATATAAATGTTGTGGTCCGCCAGCAGCCCATGGATCTGGCAGTGGAGTCAGACAGTGAGGAGGCTGGGGAGGACAATGGGTCAGTCCTGGAGTCAGGGGAAGGCCCCGACGAGGGTCGGAGGCAGAGGTGGGGCCAGGGCCATCTGGGAGCGATGCACGGACTCCAGAGCCTCCAGAGCCTGATAGTAGCGAGGCAGAGAAACAGGAGGAGCCTGTTCCTGGTGCACGCATGTGCAGAGCTGCCAGAAGGCAAGAGCAGCTGAAGAAAAAAGGACAACTCAGGAGTAAAGCCAGAAGATGATTGGCCACTCCCATAAGGGTTAAAAGAGCAGCAACGAGTCGTTGGGTTCTTTGTAGGAAAGCAACGTTGATTCCATTGCTTCTTGTCAGAGTCTCTTAAACTTTGTGGGGGTTTTGCCAAGAAAAGCCTTTGGCAGGTTGCCAAAGACATCAAAGTTTGGTGATAAGGCTGAAGGACTGTTTATGAAGAATTTGTTTTGGACTAAGCTAAGAATTAATTCATTCTTAGCTGTTCTAATAAAATAAGTTTGTTGAGGAGTGAATTGTGTTTAGTAATCACTACATGGGCCTTGGTCACAACAATAAACAGGAAACAAACCCCACACTCACTCACACTGATGAGGATATCTAGCTGGGTCATGAAACATCCACAAGAAAATAACCAAGCTCAGTGAGCACCAAGGACCCCATAGTTCAACCCTGATATATACACATTCTCTTCTATGAATCTGCTAATCTTCTGCAACTAGCATTCTCAACTAGGCAGTTCTGCCTTTTAAAAAAATGGAGGGGAGGGAGGGAGGGAGGGGAGGTATGGGGAACATCTGGAAGGGGAAGAGTATGGATTTCATGGATTTAGCGAAGCCTCCCAATTACTGGAATCTCATCTTGAGTGCTTCCTTGTTTGCTTGAAGGATCCAGGAAGTAGCTATTATGAAGAATATTTGAAGCACATCCTGGCTAAAAGAACACCCAGGAAAAGGTGAGGTCTCCATTTGGGCCCCCAAGAACTGGACCGTCCCATAAACAAGGGTTGGTGAAGACCAGCGTTGCATTTATGGCAGCTCTTCTGAACTTCTTCTTTCAGCATCAATGGAGTGAAGCCGAGCTTGCGTTCCAGCCTCCAATCCTACCTGCGTACATTTGTCTACATACCCCAAGAAGGTACTGCATTTAAATATATGAGATCTGCAAAACATCTACATCTTCATGATGGCCAAATGTGTTCTGAAGCAAGGAGTTGCCAAGAAGTTCTATGTCTCTTTTGACTTTCTCCTCTCATTATGGGCCTGTTTTTCAACACAATCCTGGGATGAAATGCTACCGGTTCACCCGAACCGGTAGTGATAAAAACTACCGGTTCGGGCAAACCGGTAGTAAAAAAAAAGCTACTGGTTCAGGCAGGTTGCAGGTTGAACCAGCAGTTTAAAAGGCTACCGGTTCCTCCGAACTGGTATTTCCGATGATCAGCTGTGCCGCGATCAGCTGTGCCTCCTGCTTTCTAGCGAAGCCAAATCACGCAGCACAGCTGATTCCAACCCCCTTTCTCGCTGTTCTGCTTACCTTCCCAAGCCTCCTTTTGGCACGCACTGTGCATGCACGGCCAGCGAACTGGCAGCAAACTGATTCAGATTTCACCACTGACACAATCCATGTATTGAAGTCATCCGGGTCTATTGTACCTCAAGTCTCACTAACCCTAACAACATCCCCAACGGGCAAAATTTAGCTAGCAAGTTTTCGAAAGACCAGGGGCTCATGTTCTACCAATCAGAATGTGCTTCTTGATATATTAGCCATGGTTTTGTGATTGCAGGTTTCCAGATCCCACTGAAGTTGGCCCTCTCTCTAGCCATGGCTGTGATAGCTATCTACCAGGTAAGAGACCCCCGGAGTTTCTTCTCAACCTGTCCACCTGTGGTAGGACCAGCCTCATCTGTGTTTTCGTGGTTTGCAGGTGTCCCTTCTTCTACTGGCATCCTTCATCCCCAACATCCAGATCATAAGAGCTGGGATGACAAAAGAAATGACCGCGCTCTTTGTCCAGTTTGGTCTCATTCCTTCTGAAAAGCCTGCCAATATTCCCGGAGACAAAGAGTTGGCAACGGCTAAGCACTACATCTGGTCACTGGAAGGTATGTTTCTTCACACCTTGGACAACAGTGTCCATTACAATGTTTGACCAACAACAGCTAGAATGAAGAGGGTTCTTGAAGAATGCAAGACTTAGATCCAAGAACTCCAGGAACTACATTTAGGCAAGAAAAACAAAATGCTCAGGTACAGTATATGTAGTACCTTGCTCAATAATAGTAACTGTGAGAGGGATCTTGGAGCCTTAGTGGGCAACCACTTAAATATGAGCCAGCAGTGTGCAGCAGCTGCCAAAAAAGCCAACACAGGTCTAGGCTGCATCAACAGAGGAATAGAATCGAGATCATGTGAAGTGTTAATACCACTTTATAAGGCCTTGGTAAGGCCACACTTGGAATATTGCATCCAGTTTTGGTCGCCACAATGTAAAAAAAGATGTGGAGACTCTAGAAAGAGTGCAGAGAAAAGCAACGAAGATAATTAGGGGATTGGAGGCTAAAGCATACAAAGAACGGTTGCAGGAATTGGGTAAGTCTAGTTTAATGAAAAGAAGGACTAGGGGAGACACGAGAGCAGTCTTCCAATATCTGGCTCAGTCTTTATAAAACGTTGGACACCTGCAGAGAAATCCATTGGTTCCCCAAGCCTCTTCGAAGGCACCCAAACCCTTTAAGATTCGTTTAGACTGATGCTGTTGCCATTTGATTCTGCAGTTTGATTCCGCAGTTCCGTTCAAACGAATGGCTGACTCAGTCAAGTTGCCTTCAAATCAGAGGTCTGAATCACGGCTTCCTACGTCCTTAATATTTAACATATGTCGGCAAGCATAGTTGGGTTCAGATGTGCTTTTTTTTTGTAAATCTGTAGGAGTGCCTGTTTCTTCCTAAGCAAGATGGGGCTTTAGTTATCCAGGCCTTAAAATAGATGTCTGGACCGAGGCTAAATTGAAACAGGGGAGCCAAGGCATTCTTTACAAGTCCCTGGAGAAAATAGAATAAATTTCAGAGATGTTTCACAGTCTGCAAAGCTTCCTGGAATTTTAAGGTCCAAGGTGCGTGGGATGGTTTTTTTAAAAAAAAAATGTCATCAGGAAACTGTCAAAGGTTGGGGCAGATTCTAAGAAACCAGCAGCACAGAGAAGCAGCAGAAAGATCTGATGTTGTTTGCACTCATAAAGGCTTCTAAGCAGGGGTGAAATGCTCCCGGTTCAGACCGGATCATACGATCCGGTAGCCATGGTGGCAGGTGGTTCATAGAACCAGTAGTAAAAAAACCCTGCCCCCCCCACCCCTGCCCAGCTGAGCTGTGCGATCATCAGAGGGTTTTGTTTTTTTTTACTTTTAAAAGCATTTTTTTTCGGCCAAAAAATGCTTTTAAAAATAAAAATAAAAAGCCTCTGATGATCGCACGGCTCAGCTGGGATTGTCAGAGCCTTTTAAAAGCATTTTTTCTACAACCTCTTCGGCCGAAGAGGTTGTAAAAAATGCTTTTAAAAGCCTCTGAAGATCAGGCAATTCAGCTGGGATCCTCAGAGCCATTGAAAGCATTTTTTCTACAACCTCTTCGGCCGAAGAGATTGTAGAAAAAATGTTTTTAAAAGTAAAAAAAAAAAAAGTTGGCCATGCCCACCCAGTCACATTACCCAGCACCACCAACCTACGCCCACAGAACCGGTAGTAATAAATTTTACATTTCACCCCTGCTTCTGAGAACCAGATGTGTGGAGTAGATGACCTGGTAAGACAGAGAGACTGTCAGGGTTCCAAGTAACAGACCCAAAGCAGGCCTAGAGTTTCCACAAAGTATGATTTTATTTTATTCAATTTTTATTTATTTTATTTTATTCAATTTTTATACCGCCCTTCTCCCGAAGGACTCAGGGCGGTGTACAGCCAAGTAAAAAATCACAGTATCAATATTAAAAGAAATTAAAACAAACATATTATAAAGTGGCCAGATTTAAAACGAATTAAAATATTAAAATATAAATAACCCAATAAAATTTTAACCCAATAAAATTTTAGGCCAGTCCCGCTTGAATAAATAAGTGCGTTTTCAGCTTTTTTATTTTATTTTTATTTTTTATTTTTTTTATTTTTTATTTTTTTTTTTTATTATTTTAATTAAATTATTTAATTATTTATTTAATTAATTTTTTAATTATTTTAATTAAATTATTTAATTATTTATTTAATTATTTTTTTATTTTTTTATTTTTTTATTTATTTTATTTTTATTTATTTTTATTTTATTGGGATTTTATTGGGAATGTCATACTGGCACGGCTGGTGAAAACCCGACTCTGAAGGAACCAGTGTTTTCCCCACCCAAATCCAAACTCAAAGTTCACTCCCTCAGGTCACATGTCCATCGCATGGTCCAATCAGGTTGCAGTCCCCAATTCCGGCTGGCTTTTGTCCATACCCCTCCAACAACTGGTAGAGCATCCTTGGCTCCCAGGGGAAAGAATGTTATTTTGACTACACATTTCCCACTCCGCCCCCAGCTATCTCTATCACCCCCCTCATGTTTCCACAGCTTCAACTGGCCTTGTCCTGGCAGCCCTGAGAAGATGTTCCCAAAATGGCTTCAGGGCTGACAGGCTGCCCCCCCTCAGTTGAGAAGGACCTCCTGTGAGATAAAATCAAAGGGAGGTTAGCCATATCACCTTCAACCTCCCCTTCCCTCTTCCTCAGGTGGCCCTTTGGGCTTATGAGGGTGTCTGTCATGGAACTGTTTAATCGAAGAATTCTTTAATGCAAAGAAGGACGGAGGGAGGCTTCAAATCAGTGGTGGGTTGATACCGGTTCGTCCCGGTTCAGACAAATCGGTAATAACTGCGGCAGGAGGCTCTGCTCACCCGCCCGGACATCATCAAAAATGCTCTGCGCATGCGCAGAAGTGGCACACACGCAAGTAAACCAGTAGCAAAGGCAAGTGAAACCCACCACTGCTTCAAACCCAACAACACACAACGGCGCTGCTGTTCCTGTTACCTCCAGCTAAAGTAATCCCTGGGCAGATTCTGTGGTAGACACAGAGAGAACTCTGCTGGTTCTGAGAGATTAAAAAGAGAAACAAAAACACGTATTTAGAGAAAGTACTTAGAACCTATAGCTGCTGTGGATCGGACGTAGATATACATTTGCACCTCTTTTGCCTGACCCTGACTCGGAACCGGGTGGGTTTTGTTTCGATCGTGTGGAAAAAGCTGCAATCTTTTAGGAATCCTGCAGCCTTTTTCTGAATCCCTCTCTGCCCGTTCTTGTTTTGCAGTGTGCTTCATCTCGTCCCTGGTCCTCTCCTGCCTGGTGACCTTCTGCATGTTAATGAAGTCCTTGGGAAACCATAGGTGAGGCCTCTTCCCAGGGTTCAAAGGTCCAAAACAACAACTCATCCTCCTCCTCCTCCTCCTCCTCATCCATCTCCTCCTACTCCATCTCCTTTTCCTTCTTCCTCCTTCTCCTTCTCCCTCTCTCTCTTCTTTTCTCCTCTTCCTCCTCCTCCTCTTCCCTCTCCTTTTCCCTCTTCTTCGTCCTCTTCCTTCTCCTTCTCCTTTTCCCTCTTCTTCCTCCTCCTCCTCTCTGAAAACTCCACTCCCTTCTAGCTTTGATGATGTTCCCTAGTTGGGTATTGAAACATCTGCAAGAAAACAACACCTCAGAGAGCAACAAAGATACTACGGCTCTCTTCCTCTTCCTCCTCCTCCTCCTCTTCTACTCCTCCTCCTCCTCCTCCTCCTCTTCCTCCTCCTCCTCCTGGTTCTTCTCCTCCTGATCACATGTTCCTCCTGTGTTTCAGAACTAATCTCCAGTGTCTCTACCGAGGGGCTGTTGAAAATATTTTCCATCGTTCCTGTAAACTCCAGCCTTCCCAGCAATCTCTCGTGTGCTGGATGCAATTCACGGGTTTCCAGATATCCTTTGCCTGCCTAGGTAACAGAGGAACACTAATCACACCTTACAAGGTGGGAGTAAAGAGTAGTAAGTTGAAAAGAACATCCTGGAAGAAGGTCACGACCAACCACATCCATACTGTTGCCAAGAAAACTGCATGGATGTGTATTCATGGCCACCAGGAATCAAACTTGACTTGAGGGTGTCTTTATTATTTCCCTGGCCTTATACTCCACCTTCTGGGCAATAATTGGGCCAAAGAGTAGAAAGGGTGCAGCTGGTAAGAGGTGATGGTGGTCCTAAGGTTGGAACTGATGTCCATCTGTGATCTTCCTTGCAACCCACGGGGCCTTTTTGTCTCTGTCCCAGCTCTGCTCATCCAACACATTGTCTTCTTCATTTGCATCGCGTGTTTCGCCTTCCTGATAGTTGTCCCACTGCAATCCGGCAGCAACATGTATCTTTTCAAAATTGTGGTGAACTTATGGTAAGTGTCCCACAGAGCCAAGCTCGGAAGGTAACATGATTCATCTGCTAGCCAGACCCTTATAAATTTTAGATGGAGTCCCAACCCATCTACTGGATTGCCCACCTATCACCTTGAACTAAAAACCGCCAAGCTTGGCAGTATCTCTTTAATGTTTCTTTAGGCAGTTGTTGAGTCTAGATGACAATCATTTTCCCCGACATCACGCTAGCTTCAAATGTGATGATTAGAACCACTACTGTATCCCTAAATTTTTTGGGGTTTTAGGGATACAATTTTAGTCAAATTGGACATTCATTCATTGGATGATGGATGATTTTGGTTTTTCCTTAGGCCCTTCTGGTTGACCTTGGTTGTGTCATTCATTGTCCAGAATCTGCTGGTCCGCTACTACTTTCTGGAACGGGACCATCTACCCAGAGAGTTAACCAACAGGTGATTATTGAAAACCATCCATCATAGAATATACCAAGTGGAAAAGAACTTTGGAGATCATCTGGTTGAGAGATCCCTACCCAATGCTGGAATTCTGCAATGAACGATGATAAACGAATGAAAAAGAAGGCATCTTTGATGCCCATGTTGGACCACCTAACTATAGAGTCCAGAATTTATTTATTTTATTTATTTATTTTTATTTTATTAGATTTTTATACCGCCCTTCTCCTGAAGGACTCAGGGCGGTGTACAGCCATAAGATAAAAAACCCAATATATATACAATTAAAACAAAAAATTTAAAACAGAGCATATTACAAAAGTGGCCAACATTAAAAATTTAAAATTTAAAACCCTAAAATAATAAAACCCCAATTAAAATTTAATAGAACTATTAAAACTGTTAAGCCAGTACCACTTGAATAAATAAGTGTGTTTTCAGCTCACGGCGAAAGGTCCGAAGGTCGGGCACTTGGCGTAGGCCAGGGGGAAGTTCATTCCAGAGCGTAGGAGCTCCAACAGAGAAGGCCCTACTCCTGGGGGCCGCCAGCCGACATTGTTTGGCGGATGGCACCCTGAGAAGACCCTCTCTGTGTGAGTGTACGGGTTGGTGGGAGGCATGAGGTAACAGCAGGCGATCCCGTAAGTACCCGGGTCCTAAGCCATGGAGCGCTTTAAAGGTGGTAACCAAAATCTTAAAGCGCACCCGAAAGACCACAGGAAGCCAGTGCAGACTGCGTAGCAGTGGTGTTACGTGGGAGCAACGAGTGGCTCCCGTTACTACTTGCGCAGCTGCATTCTGGACTAGCTGCAGCCTCCGGGTGCACCTCAAGGGCAGCCCCATGTAGAGAGTATTGCAATAATCCAAACGAGAAGTGACCAGAGCGTGAGTGACCGTGCATAAGGCATTCCGGTCAAGGAAGGGACGCAACTGGTGAACCAAGCATACTTGGTAAAAGGCCCTCCTGGAGACGGACGCCAGGTGATCATCAAAAGACAGCCGTCCATCCAGGAGGACGCCCAAGTTGCGTACCCCCTCCCTTGGGGCCAATAACTCGCCCCCAACAGTCAGCCGCGGTTGCAGCTGACTGTACCGGGGTGCCGGCATCCACAGCCACTCTGTGGACCACGTGGACCAAGTGGAATGGACCACTTGGACAGAAGATGGCAACATCTGCCCACTTATAGGAACAGATAATGCCCTTATGTGCTTCTAAACTCTTCTGGAGATATGCTACATTTTAGACTAACAAAAAGGAAAGGTTGGAAAAGAGCTTGTAGATCCTCTGGCATGATGACCTCCGTGACATCCTACCAGACCTTTGATAGATAACCATCAGTCTATCTTTTACACCCTTCCAGCAAACACAGTCCAACACCTTCTAAGTCACCTGTTCCATTGTCGAACAGTTCATACCTTCACAAGTTCTTTCTGATGGCCAGTCAAACGTTACTTCCTCGTAAATGTAAGGCCCTTCCTTCTTTAGGTTTTATCTCCTGGAGCCACTGGTGGAATTCAGATTTTTTTTTACTACCGGTTCTGTGGGCGTGGCTTGGTGGACATGCTGTGGCTTGGTGGACGTGGCAAGGGAAGGATACTGCAAAATCTCCATTCCCACCCTACTCCAGGGGAAGGATATTGCAGAATCCCCATTCCCTCCCCACTCCAGGGGAAGGATATTGCAAAATCTTTATTCCCACTCCACTCCTGGGGGAAGGATATTGAAAAATCCCCATTCCTTCCCCACTCCAGGGGGAAGGATACTGTAAAATCCCCATTCCCTCCCCACTCCTGGGGAAAGGATATTGCAAAATCCCCATTCCCACCCCTCACTGGGGCCAGTCAGAGGTGGTATTTGCCGGTTCTCCAGACTACTCAAAATTTCCGCTACCGGTTCTCCAGAACCTGTCAGAACTTGCTGAATAGCACCCCTGCCTGGAACTGATCTGATCAGTTTGGCCCATTTTCTTCTTTCAACCCCTTCAGATATTCTGGCAACTTCTCCAACTCTCCACCCACTTAAAAGTTTTAGGCAAAAGTTTGAGGTTACCTGGACGTTTATTATGATATCGCTGCAGACAGTTGTGTACGTCCGTGTGTGCGTTTGTGTGCTTTACTCATGACCGTCTCTGCTTCTCTCTTACACAGGCGAGCATTTTACATTGTCACATACATGTTTTTCCCCATCAATGTGCTCCTGGGCTTAATGGCAGGAATCTGGAGAATGGTGATCTCGGCTCTTTATAATATTGTACATTTCTGCCAGTTGGATGGGAGTCTGCTGAGCCGTGGGGTGGAGGGCTTTGATCCAGGTAAGGAATATAAGATCCTGACCCACTAAAACCAGCCCCTTTTGTCCTGGTTGCATCCTTCCCTTTCGTTCATTGTTCAGAGAACTCTGTTTACACGTCATATGAAGCCTATGGAGATTCTTAATCATCCAGGTCATGTTTTTGTTCCAAAGGAGCTTTTTCAAGAAGCAACTGGGCTTTCTGGTTTTTCTCTGAAGACATTTCGCTTCTCATCCAAGAAGCTTCTTCAGCTTTTCTTCTTCAGAGCTGAAGAAGCTTCTTGGATGAGAAGCGAAACGTCTTTGAAGAAAAACCAGAAACTCCAGTTGCCTCTTGAAAAAGCACCTTTGGGGCGGTCATATGAAGCCCCTGTAGATTTGTTTGGTTGGGACCTAATGCAAAATGCCTACAACCTCCAACCATTGTCCCAAAGGTACTTTTTCAGGAGGAAACTGGACTTTCTTGGGGTTTTTTTCCCCCCTCATCCAGAACAGAAGAAGCTTCTTTGATGAGAAGCGAAATGTTTTCAAAGAAAAAAAATAAATAACAAGAAATTCCAGTTGCCTTTTGGAAAAAGCATGTCGTGTCCCCCTCCCCCTCCGACGACCAGGTCTAGGAAGTCCGTATCAAGCATGGCCACGAAGCCTCTGCAGCTTTGCCAAATTCCTTCCAGGTTTCTCAGGGCAGGCAGGAGTCCAAGTTGTGACTTCAGCAAACTAGAGGAGACTTTGCTTGACTCAAAGTTGGAATGCCAAAAGCAGGTCCTTTATATAGGCTGTGGGGTGTGGCTCCATGATTCAGCATTTATCCAGGCCTGCCCCTCCCTTCCTTCTGCTGGCGTCGCCTCTCAGATCTCTGGAAGCGAGGATCCTCCTACTGTGAATTCTCTTCAGCTGGATCTGCTGTTGGTAATTCCAGCGTATGGCTGGCTCCCTGCTCACATGCTGTAGGAGTGAGGTTTGTTTGTTCATTTCTGACATCCTGTCCGGGCATGGGGCCAGGGCCGGGGGCTGGAGGCATGACAGGCCATTCATCTTCATTATCAGACTCCGAGTCTGATAGCAGGCCCGGGAGGAGACGGGAGGGGCCCGGCTGAGGAGAGGAGGGAGGACGAGGCACAACAAAGCACCTTTGGGACAACCATGACCTGGATGATTGACAGTCTCCATAGACATAGAAGGTGAGGACATCCTATCACATCCCTTGAAGGACATTTACTTCACTTATCATACAGGTAGTCCTCGACTTACGACCACAATGGGGACCCAAAATTTCTGTTGCTAAACGGGACAGTTGTTAAGTGAGTTTCGCCCTCTTTGACGACCTTTCTTGCCGCCGTTGTTAAGTGAACTGCTGTAGTTGTTAAGTTAGTCACACGGTCGTTAAGTGAATCTGGCTCCTCCCATTGACTTTACTCATCAGAAAGTCGCAAAAGGGGATCACACGACCTCAGGACATTGCAACCGTCATAAATACGAGGCGGTGGCCAAGCGTCTGAATTTTGATCACGTGACCGTGGAGACGCTACAAGGGTCATACATGTGAAAAATGGTCACAAGTCTCTTTTTCCAGTGCTGTTGCCATTTCAAATGGTCATTAAACAAACTGTTGTCTCTATGCAAATCTTTTTTCAACCCTAGGGGCAGCTTTAAAGGTGGTTGCTGGAAAAACACGAAACAAACCTGACTCAAGAGCCTCCCAAGACGACTTTGTCATGTTATGACTTTGTCTTCTTGTCCGTCGTGTCTTTGTCGATGTCTGCTCTAACACCCTGCAAGTTTAACCTCTCCCCTTCTCTTCTCTTCTCTTCCTTTTGTTCCACCTGTTTTGACCCAGCTCCCAAACATGACAAAACCTCTGTAGTTAAATAAATGTTCCCTTTATTAGGAGCGCAGGCAGCCCCAGCAAAAAGTCTGTCCGGCAGGAGAGATGAAAAGGACCGGCCCATAGATTTCCACTGCTCTCCTCTCCTCTGCCTCCGTGTGTCAGGCACTGGACCCAGCTGTTCCTCCTCTTCCTTATCAGCCGCCTCCAGACCTGGGGGCTGTTGACTCTCCATCTGAGAGTTGACGGACAGCCCAGGCTCCGCCTCTCCCTCTCCCTCTCTCTCTCCCTCTCCCTCTCCCTCTCCCTCTCTCTCTCTCTCTCTCTGCCAGCTCCATTCTCTCTTCCCCCTCGGAGCTCTCAGGTTGCCTTGATACTGACCCCGACTCCCACCCCTCTTCCTTATCTGATTAAGCTGCTGGAATGGTCGGCAGCCGGCAGGCCACTCCACCACCCCTGTCACCACCGTCTGTCTCTTTCTTGCAGGCTACCGTACTTACTGCCAATATTTGAAAATCGAGGTCAGCCAATCACACCCAGCAATGAAAGCCTTTTGCCTCTTGCTTCTCCATTGGCACAGCGCCCAAAATGTGCAGACCCTCCAGCTCAGAGATGCAGAAGAAGGTAAGAGATCATCTGAGGATCGAGTCCAGGCACAGAATGAGTAGAAAGCTGCGATAGCAGGGGTGGGATTCAGCCAGTTCGGACTGGTCTGGGCAAACCGGATGTTAATTTTAATCTGGTTCGCTGAACTGGTTGTTCCAAGGACTGGGTGACCCCGCCACCTTGCCCCTCCCCTCCCAGGGGTCTCCACGTGGCCTGTTTTGGATGCCAGGTAAGTGCAGGGTGCGTACAGAGGCTCTGGGATGGTGAAAAATGGGCCTACCGGAAGTCTGGAAATGGACCTGTTTCCGGTCTCCAGAGGGCCTCCAGTGCCTGGGGGTGGCCATTTTCACTTCCTGGAGGCTCCAGAAAAACCTCCGGAACCTGAGGATGGCGAAAAACAGACCTACCAGAAGTCCAGAAACAGGCTCACTTCTAGCCTCCAGTCCAAATAAGTCATCATCATCGCCACCATTATCATCATAATAATATTCCCTCACTTTCCTCTTCATCTCTCTTTTATATTTGTCTCTATCTTTAAAGAAAAATCTTCTTGAGAAGATTTTTAGACTCTAGAGTTGAGACTCTAGAAAGAGGGCAGAGAAGAGCAACAAAGATGATTAGGGGACTGGAGGCTAAAACACATAAAGAACAGTTGCTAGAATTGGGGTTTGTCTAGTTTAATGGAAAAAAGGACTAGAGGAGACATGATAACAGTCTTCCAGCATCTCGGGGGCTGCCCCACAGAAGAGGGAGTCAAGCTATTCTCCAAAGCACCTGAGGGCAGGACAAGAAGCAACGGGTGGAAGCTCATTAAGGAGAGAAGCAACTTAGAACTAAGGAGAAATTTCCTGACAGTTAGAACAATTAATCAGTGGAACAACTTGCCTCCAAAAGTTGTGAATGCTCCAACACTGGAAGTTTTTAAGAAGATAGTGGATAACCACTTGTCTGAAATGGTGTAGGGTTTCCTGCCTAAGCAGGGGGTTGGACTAGAAGACCTCCAAGGTCCCTTCCAACTCTGTTATTCTATTCTATTCTATTCTATTCTATTCTATTCTACTCTACTCTACTCTACTCTACTCTACTCTACTCTACTCTACTCTATTCCACTTCACTCCACTCCACTCCACTCCATTCCATACCATTCTATTCTATTCTATTCTTTCTCTAACTTAACAAAGTTTTCTTTTTAAGCCTTGTTGCATGAAACAAACCTATCAAATGACACTCGCCCCTTATTCTCTGCTTCTTCTGAATGCCTTTCCTGACTATCTTTAAGCTGACCCACACACAACCTTTTAAGACCACCGGTTTGAACCTGATTTTCTTTTTCTCTCAACAGGAATCAAACTCATGAAGACCACCACTTCGGCACCCAAAGCATCAAAAGGCCAACAAAACCGGGTCCGATGGCGCTTGGCGTACACCCTCCTCCACAACCCTTCCCTGCTGCCCTATCGCAAAGGGGCCCTTGTGGATGCGACAGCTAACGGGACCAAAGCTAGCCTCACCAAGCCTTGATAGAACAGGCAAGATTCCTTGGAGACAATGGACTCCCATCCGGAGATGATGGATGGATTCCATCACAAGTTTTCATCTGGGGTTCTTCAATTACTACTTTCCGGCTTCTGCGTCTACCCTGACTTGTTTGTAGACTTTAGAAGATGACCAGAGGCTTAGTTGTCCTCCTTTCTTTTCCTTTCTCATCCCACCCTACCCCAGGACAAACTGCGCTTGATGGGCATGAAACTCAAAGCAAAGTTTTGGAATTGATCCAAAGCTGGTTTTTTTCTCTCTATAGCAAGACGTTCCTTAGCATGTGTCCTCCTGTTTTTTGTTTTAACATGCAAAATCTGTCAGTGTTGCCCTTCATACATTTTGGGTTGCAAGGCCTCCTGAAGTGCTTGGTGCACCCTAAATCTTGGGGGTTCACTTTTTAGCAAGAAAGATAGCCAAGGATGATAGGATTATTAGAAGTTAAAAGCAGAACCGAGACCGGAATGGTCCCCAAAATGGGGATCTTGAGGGTTTTGCAAATGTACATAACAGGCTCTTTTTGAATGTTAGAGGTGAGTGGTGTTTGAGATGGAGAATTTGTATAAATGCATTGTATAAATTCCCACATGCACTCTTCCAGGTTGTCTACAAGTTTAACAGAGCAGCCGCCATTCCTGGAATTAAAAGAATTGTATTATAAATATGGAGGAGGAGGAGAAGAAGAAGATAACGAAGAAGAAGCTGGACGATCAAAATATATGCACAAGGAAAAAAACAACCCATATCTCAGACTTTTTAATCCTTCCAGTTCTGATAGGCTATATTGAGAAATACCTTACATAGTTGTATCTTTTTGACTGTTGTGTCTATTTATGGAGTTGCTTCTCTTCATTCTTACCTTGACCAAGTAGGGTTCCCACCCATTCGCCTTTAAATTTAAAACAGCTTCAATTTCAGGAGCTGGCCAAATGACTTCCACACACCTAATGAACGTAGAGTAACTAAAGAATACAGAAACCTGATTTCTACTACGATGAATAATAAATGAAACCCCATTGTCAGTCTCTTGGAGAAGATATGCTTCTCCTGCCCTTCAGAGGCATCTCTCTTGGCCCGTCGGATGTCGAACGCTGGAAGGAGGCATTTGATGGCGTGGTTGTTTTGATGATGTTGGGACTTTAAAAAAATAAAATAAAACTGGATAGAGAAATGTGTATTTGTAGTCTGGTCCTTGTACAGCCTCTGGTTTGCTGCAAAAGATCTTTTCCAGGTCTTGCCTATTTAAAAGATCAGAGAGCAGGAATAAAAGGCGGCTTCCAGAAATACAACACCTTTGATTTGGAAGGATGTAGCTAGATTTCCCATTTCCCAATCTGGAGAATGTGTAGACCAGGGGTCTCCAACCTTGGCAACTTTAAGACTTGTGGACTTCAACTCCCAGAGTTCCTCAGCCAGCCAAGCTGGCTGAAGAACTCTGGGAGTTGAAGTCCACAAGTCTTAAAGTTGCCAAGGTTGGAGACCCCTGGTGTAGACCATCCCTTGCATGTTTCTCCTCCGTATGTTTTGGAAGAAACTGTCAGTGTAACCACCTTACTCTGGTTTGCGCTTTGCTGCTCTGCAGTGACCGACTTCTGTGAACTGTGGAGAGAGGGAAAGCTTGGGGAAACGAAAGTAAGTGCTGTGTCTCCTTCAGATGCTGCCTCAAGACAAAGCTGTGCTAGGACTGGTCATTATGAAAACATCTTGCCTGAAACCTGATTGGCTATGCCGGGGTGGGCAGTGAGAGACAGTTATGGGAGGGAAAAGTAGAATTTAGGGATTTTGGCATGCGATTCTCCATTCTGGCTACGCAATACTGCAATACACTTGATCTCTAATAAAAATTATACCTTTCTCAACAAATGGAGCCAAGGGTCATTTCTAGTTAGAGATTCTCAGGTCAGAACTGAGAATCGTATGCCAAAGTCTCTTAAATTCTACTTTCTCATCCTATTCTGCATTTGACAAGGTTGAGCTTCTATATCTGAAAGCTCTCCACCATTTCAAGCAAGTCAAGATAAGCATTCTCAAGAGATTGGTCACCTTTTTTTCCCCTCTCTGTTCCCCCCCCCCCACTTCCTGAGAAACAGTTCTGGACTTTCAAATCCTTGCAAGATTTTGGACTGCTTCTATCACCTAATCAAAGGGTTGCCTATCAGTATTTTATTTATTTTTTTACTTTTTTCTCACGGTCCGCCTGTCTGTTTCTTTTCTTACTCGACAATATGGGGAATCCTGCCCCAGTTCAAATTAAGATTCTTCACCTAGTGTGAAACTTTTGCTTAAAACTAAAAGCTGCCATGGGCCATACCCAGGGGTGAAATGCTCCCGGTTTGGACCGGATCACCGTGGCGGGTGGTTCAGAGAACCAGCAGCAAAAATTCCTGCCCCACCCTCCAAGCCCAGCTGAGCCGCACACAATCATCAGAGGTGGTGTGTTTTTTTTTTACTTTTAAAAGTATTTTTTCTTTGACCGAAAAAATACTTTTAAAAGATTAAAAAAAAGCCTCTGATGATCGCGCAGCTCAGCTGGGATCCACAGAGGCTTTTAAAAGCCTTTTTTCTACCACCTCTTCAGCCGAAGAGGTTGTAAAAAAATGCTTTTAAAAGGCTCCTCTGACGATCCCAGCTGAGTTGCCTGATTGTCAGAGGCTTTTTTTTCTCTCAAAGGCAAAAAAAAAACGCTTTTAAAAGAAAAGAAAAGCCTCTGGAGATCAGGCAACTCAGCTGGGATCATCAGAGGAACCTTTTAAAAGCCTTTTTTTTACAACTTCTTCGTCCGGAGAGGTTGTAGAAAAATGCTTTTAAAAGTAAAAAAAAAAAGGCCTCTGACGATCGCATGGCTCAGCTGGGATCATCAGAGGAGCCTTTTAAAAGCCTTTTTTTACAACTTCTTCAGCCGGACAGGTTGTAGAAAAAATTCTTTTAAAGGTAAAAAAAAAAAAAAAAAGTCGGCCACGCCGACCCAGTCACATTACCGCCCCCCCAAGCCACACCCACAAAACCGGTAGTAACAAATTTTACATTTCACCCCTGGCCATAACTACAGAAAGAAGTCGGATTTTTCTACCTGATGCCAGACTGCAAATGCCTTAGCTGTAATGGGCAAGCAAGCAGAACAGAAATAAGCTCCCGAGAGCCAACTGGCGTTGAGTTCCTCCATTGCAATCAGTCTTGGGCACGGTGGGAGTCAAATAGACAAACTTCACATTTTCTTCGGAGGTCCGGTCGTCTTTGATGTCACAACTTTGGTTTGGATTCTTGTTGGCTTGGAGATGGTTCTTGAGGAAAGTGGTGGGCTTCTCGGAGCCGGCCAAAGCCACATGAACAAAAGCCTCCCGAGACCCAACATCGTTATAGGCCTGGCAAGTATAAATGCCTTCGCTATCCTTGCTGAATTTGGTGACCGCCATGGATCCATTTTTGAAGACCAGGAAGCGTCCTCTGCTCGGCACGGAGCCTGCAGGATCTAGTAACAGATGCTCTTCTCTTTCAACGTTGGGCCCATCGATGGCCACATGTTGATTGACTGTCTGGATTTTCCACCTGATCTTCGGCGGGGGTTTACCGACCGCATTGCAGTGCAATTGAAGGGTAAGCCCATCCTTCAACTTACTGTCCCCCAAGCTGGAATGATAGACCAACTGCACCGTTGGAAGGGCGCAGTCTAGCTTCAAGGATCTCCCAAGAACGAGACCTTTCTGTTTCTCCGGCGTGGCACATGTCACAGACTTCTTCTCCGGAATTGAAACCGGCGTGCTCTGTAGCCATCCATCCAACCACCAGATTTTACAGGTGCAGTCAAAGGGGTTGTTGTTGATTTGCAGCTGAGCTAACTTAGGCATGGAACTGAAGGTCCCGTCCGAGAGGGTAGCCAGCCGATTGTTACTGAGCCAGAGAGAACGAAGGTCCTTAAGGGATTGAAAAGCTTCTGGAGGGATCTTCTCCAGGTGGTTGTTGCTGAGCTTCAGCAGTTGCAGAGTTGTGAGGTTGGAGAGGTCTGCCCAGGGGAAGTTCATAATCTGATTGTGACTGAGATCAAGAGCTCGGAGGTGTACCAAAACAGCAAAGGTACCCTCAGCGATGGTGCCAATTTCATTGTAGGAGAGCCACAGACCTTGTAGTCTTGCCAGGTTGGCGAAGGATTCTTCCCCCAGCGTGGCAATGTGGTTGACAGAGAGGGTGAGGGTGGTGGTGTTGGAGGAGAAGTCCTGAGGAACCACCTGGAGATCTTGATAAGAGCAGTCTGCAACATATCGCTCGTATTTCGGCTTTGCTACACAACGACACACCTCCGGACAGCTCTGGACCCCCACAAAGAGCAATGTGATTAGCAAGCAGGTGAAGGGATCCATCGCTTTCTCCCCGTTTAGCTGCAAAACAATAACAGTGGAGATTACCTTCCATGCTTCTAAGATCTAGTCCAACCCAACCATCGGCCTATAACCGGGTTAGATCCCCTGAGGTTGAACAAGGGCACCCCTTGATGGGCCTTTCTTTTGTCGAGTGGAGGGAACCAACCTGGAGTTTGGTAGTCTAATAAATCTGGTATCAAGACTTCCGCCCAACAATTGTGTGTGATAGCAAATTCATGCTCAACTTGTATTGCATGTCTGAAAAAAATCACTCCAGCAACACTAGACAGATTATAGATTACAGATTAACAGAATTGGAAGGGGTCTTGTAGGTCCTCTTGCCCAACCCCCCCCCCCCAAGCAGATACTACACCATTTTTGACATATGGCAGTCCAGTCCCTTCTTGAAAGCTTTCAGTGATGAAGCTCCCACAACTTCTGAAGGCAACTTCTGTTCCATTGGTTGATTGTTCTCACTGTCAGAAAATTTCTCCTTATTTTCAGGTTGAATCTCTCCTTGATCAGTTTCCATCCATTATTCCTTGTCTGGCCTTCGGGTGCTTTGGAAAATAGCTTGACCCCCTCCTCTCTTTGGCAGCCCCTCAAATCTTGGAAGATGCTATCATGTCTCCCCTGGTCCTTCTCTTCACTAGACCAGCCCTGCTCAGTTCTTGCAACCATTCATCGTATGTTTTAGTCTCTGGTCCCCTAATCATCCTGATTGCTCTTCTCTGCACTCTTTCTAGGGTCTCAACATCTTTTTTATAGTGTGGTGACCAAACTGGATGCAGTACTCTAGGTGTGGTCTTACTAAGGCTTTATAGAGTGGTATTAGTACCACCTTGATCTTGATTAATGCAGTTTAGGATTGCATTGGGTTTATGAATGAAGTGGATGAAGCGATAATAGTTAGAAAATTATGACCATCAAAAATATATTGCAGCTAGCAAGGAATAATGTCTCTAAAATAGATAAACCTCAATCTGGTTTCTATTTATTTCTTATCTGGATGTCCTTCAACCTTTCAAATGAATTTTAATCAAGAAAAGATCCTCACAATGTTAAAATTATTTCGAAATAAGTCTTTTGCATCTACCGTGCAGGCCAAGATATAAATCTTCAGTAGCATAGCATCCAGTTTATAATTTCCACTACCAGCTCTCCTACTTTAAGGTTCTCATATCATAAGGTTTATTTCCATGTTGCTCTCCTAGTGTGTGAATCCAACCCTGTGCTGCTTAATTAATCAACTCTGGTTTAGCCCTATAAACGCATAAACTCAAGAAAGCACGCCCATAAACCACAGCTTCTCGACCTTGCCAACTTTAAGTTGTGTGGACTTCAACTCCCAGAACTCCACAGCTAGGAAATTCCGGGAATTGAAGTCCACACATCTTAAAGTCACCAAGACAGAGAAACACTGTCATAATCTATTCCCAATTAGTGTGCTTCTTTTGTCGCCTTGTTCAACGGCTACGCTGATCTCACAATTCTGTTGCGAAGAAATACCTTCGGCCAATTAGCATTTGTCTAGCTGAAGATGTGCCTTACCGTAAAAAAGGATGACTGTATCTAAAAGAAGAAGTTTCTGGCAGATCATCAACACCTCATCACAACACTTTTCCAACACTCTCTTCTTTCACACTTCCCAAGGGCAGCAACCTCATTCTGAGCTTATCCCAACATGTGGAGTTTGGGAGTAGAAATCAGCAGCTAACAGATGAAGGTAAAGGCAGGATTTCAGGTCTCCTGGAACAGGGGTCTCCAACCTTGGCCACTTTAAGCCTGGCGGACTTCAACTCCAGAATTCCCCAGCCAGCAAAGCTGGCTGGGGAATTCTGGGAGTTGAAGTCCGCCAGGCTTAAAGTGGCCAAGGTTGGAGACCCCTGTTCTGGAATATTTTTTCTGTTAACTGCATCTTTATTTATTTTTATTTTATTTATTTTATTAAATTTCTATACCGCCCTTCTCCCGAAGGACTCAGGGCGGTGTACAGCCAAAATAAAACACAGAGTATATACAATTAAAAGAATTTAAAATGAACTATTACTATGCGGCCGATAATTAAAACATTTAAAAATTTAAAATATTATTAAAACCCCAATTTAAAAACAACTATTTATGCCAGTCCTGCTTGAATGAATAAATATGTTTTAAGCTCACGACGAAAGGTCCGAAGATCAGGCACTTGACGTAAGCCAGGGGGGAGTTCGTTCCAGAGTGTTGGTGCTCCCACAGAGAAGGCCCTGCTCCTGGGGGCCGCCAGCCGACATTGTTTGGCGGACGGCACCCTGAGAAGGCCCTCTCTGTGAGAGCGTACGGGTCTCTTGGAATTCAGGTTACACATTTTGGTTGCCACTAATGCAACAGGACTGTTCGCCCTGGACTTTGCTGCTTAAGAAGCCTTCTTGCCCAGAAGTAGAACTAACTGGACAAGCCTTCGGAAATTCGTGGCTACCCTACTGCAATAGATTTTGTGTAGGGCTGCCCCTGGCAGGCTATCTGCAGAAGTTGTGGGTGCTCCAACGCTGGAGGTTTTTAAGAAGAGATTGGACAGCCATTGGTCGGAAATGGGATAGGCCAGTGATGGTTAACCTTTTTGCCATCGCGTGCCAAAAGCGGGGACAACACGGGGGGGGGTCGCACGCACGCGTGGCCACACCCATAATTCTATGTGCCTCGCCCCCCCGTGCATGCACGCACGACCCCTCCCCCGCGTGACCCCCGCTTTAGGCGCGCGATGGCAGGGTGGCCCAGAGCCTTTCTAGGAGCCTGGGGAGGGTGAAAATGGCCTTTCCCCACCCCCAGAGGCCCTCCGGAAGCCTGAAACGGCCTGCTTGCCAACTTCCGGTCGGACTGGAAGGCCTGTTTTTCTCTCTCCCCAGGCTCCAGAGCCTTTCTAGGAGCCTGGGGAGGGTGAAAATGGCCTTCCCCACCCCACCCAGAGGCCCTCCGGAAGCCTGAAACGGCCTGCTTGCCAACTTCCGGTCGGACTGGAAGGCCTGTTTTTCTCTCTCCCCAGGCTCCAGAGCCTTTCTAGGAGCCTGGGGAGGGCAAAAATGGCCTTCCCCACCCCCACCCCCCTGGAGGCCATCTGGAGGCCAAAACAGCCCATTTGCTGACTTCCTGTCCCACCGGACCGGTTCATGGAAACTGGTAGCAGAAATCACAGGTGGGCCCAAATCACGAGTGGGCCGGCCCCCACTCACCCCGGCTCTATGCCATCCGATTTAGGCATGTTTTTGAGGCCGGGACCATGCACATGCGCTGAAGGCAAACACATGCATGAACCGGGCTTGCACACACACGAAATGAGCATGGACGCGTGTGGCGAACCGGTAGTAAGACAATCCTAACCCACCACTGGTAAGAATGATCACAAAACTGATGAATAATTTAAGATGCTGGCTTTTCCCAGGTGTGCTGAGAATCCATCCCATCTGATAAGCAACGGACGATGGGGAAGGTGGCCTCTGGGTAGGACCAAGGAGAAGAACCTCTTCTCCGTGTAGTATTTTTCACTACTGAGCTTAGCGGAATAACTGGAATTAGCTGGCATTCACGGCAAAAATCTGGAGAGGCAGATTCAACGCGCTTGAAATCCAGCTGATTTCTCACCGTTAATTGAAGCCATCAAGAATCACAATTGGGAAACTTCTCTAGGCAAACTTTACAAAGTTTGGTTCGTTCTCTGCTAGAAGAACCTCAAAAAGAAGCAAATTTCACTTCATCCCCTTTCCACTCCGGAGTAATCCTTACTCCTTCCCTCCAATTTTCGCAGCCATTACCCTCCTCCCTCAAGTACGCTACACACACACAAACAAAGCCACCATCAGCCCAGATGTTTTCGTTCTCCCAGTTTCACAATCCCTGGCCCTAAAGCAGCATCGCTCAGCAAGGGAGAGCAACTGAAATTCGAGGAAAACCAGAACAGGGCTTTCAGAGGTGGGAAGGAGCAAGCGCCCACTCAAAAAATAAGCATTTTTAACGACAAGGTTCCTGCACTTAAAAATACGACAAGGAATATTGTTCCCTTTCTCTCTCTCTCTCTTTTTTTTTTTTTTACCTTTTTCCAAGCTCCCCTGTCTTCTCTCTTGCGATGTTTCGGGAAGAAAACCTCTATAAACATTGTACTGAGCAGGGACAGGGCTATGCATTCCAAAAACATTAATAATAATAGAAAGTCCTGCCTCCAATTTGGCAGGAGTTGGAGCAAAGTGGGGGGGAGGAGGAGGAGTTGACTTTTTTACAGGCCTCACCAAAAAAAAAGAAAAGAAAAGAAAAGAAAAGTTAAGTTAAGTTAAGTTAAGTTAAGTTAAGTTAAGTTAAGTTAAGTTAAGTTAAGTTAAGTTAAGTTAAGTTAAGTTAAGTTTGGCTTTTTCGGTTTAATGGAAAGGGGCCCCTGGTAGGCAGCCTGCTTTCTGGAAGAAACTGCTCAGGATTGTCTCTGACGGAGGACCTTCAAGGAAAAGACATCCTGAAAGTTTATTCCTGATATTCTGGATTTCCATGGAGGGTTCTGGTTGATTGAGTTTCCTTCCTCCTCTCGAGAATACACAGGGATTTTGCGTATTTTGCATATTTGTTTGTTTAATTGATTTGGGTAGCCGCCCTTCTTGCTAAACAGCAAGTTCTGACAGATTCTGGAGAACCAGTAGCGGAAATTTTAAGTAGAGAACTGGCAAATACCACCTCTGGCTGGCTCCAGAGTGGGGTGGGAATGGAGATTTTGCAATATCCTTCCCCCCAGGAGTGGGGAGGAAATGGAGGTTTTGCAATATCCTTCCCCCAGACGTGGGGAGGGAATGGGGATTTTGCAGTATCCTTCCCCTGGAGTGGGGTGGGAATGGAGATTTTGCAGTATCCTTCCTCTGCCACGCCCACCAAACCACGCCCACAGAACCGGTAGTAAAAAAATTTGGATTTCACCGCTGGTGTGTACACCAAAATAATAGAATAACAAAGTTGGAAGGGACCTTGGAGATCTTCTAGTCCAACCCCTTGCTCAAGCAGGAAACCCTATATCACTGTAACATCCACTGTTGGTCTTTACAATTTCTGGAGGCAAGTCGTTCCACTGGTGAATTGTTCTCACGGTCAGGAAATTTCTCCTTAGTTCTAAGTTGCTTCTCTCCTTGATGAGTTTTCACCCATTGCTTCTTGTTCTACCCTCAGGTGCTTTGGAGAATAGTTTGACTCCCTCTTCTTTGTGGCAGCCCCTGAGATATTGGAACCAATAAACACCAATAGGGGTGATTTTATTACATTAATTTATTTGAATTTTTTTTAATGGGTATTTTCATTTTTTAAATGTGGTTTTTTTTTATATTCTCTAAGCCGCCTTGAGCCGCCATGGATGAATAGGCAGCAATATCAAACAAACAAACAAACAAACAATAACTAGAAAATCTATGACCTGTTGGCTTTTCCTTTGCAAAGTCCCAGATGCTTAAATTTAAAATCGCCCACAGAGTCGATTCAGACGGTATCCGTAGTCCATGGCAGATTTTCACTCCTGCTTTCTGATTATTATTTTTTTTCCCCCTTCCTTTGTACATACTCACTTAAAAATTCACACGTTTTTCTGTCTCCTCCAGGCTGTAAAGCACAGATGGGGAGGAGTAAATTAAGAGGAGATTGTCTGTCCCCCTGATGAATAACAGATGAAGTAGTAGAGTCTCTTCTAACCTGACTCACCGGCTGCTGCTTCGGACTGAAGTAATGTCTCTTAACATAGACAATACATCCTAAAGCAGGGGTGAAATCCAGCAGATTCCGACAGGTTCTGGAGAACCGGTAGCGGAAATTTTGAGCAGTTTGGAGAACCGGCAAATACCACCTCTGGCTGGCCCCAGGAGTGGGGTGGGAATGAAGACTTTGCAATATCCTTCCCCCAGGAGTGGGGAGGGAATGGGGATTTTACAGTATCCTTCCCCTGGAGTGGGGTGGGAATGGGGATTTTGCAGTATCCTTCCCCTGGAGTGGGGTGGAATGGAGATTTTGCAGTATCCTTCCCTTAGAGTGGAGTGGGAATGGAGATTTTGCTACACCTGCCACACCCACCAAGCCACACAAACCAAGCCACGCCACGCGCACCAGCCACGCCACACCCACCAAGCCACACCCACAGAACCGGTAGTAAAAAAAATTGGATTTCACCCCTGTCCCAAAGCATATAAATTTAAAAAACAACAACACCTATTCTGCTTTCCTTTTTTGTAAGATGACTACAAAGGCTAATTCAGTTTATGTGGGAAGGGAAAACAGCTTGTTGATTCTGCATGAGGTTATGTGTCTCTCGGGTGCCTCAGACAGCAGATGTGGTAGACTCTGAGGTAATCTCTTTGGCCTTCTCTATCTTCAACTTTTAAAACTCTGGTGCTGGAGAAGACTCCTGCGAGTCCCTTGGACTGCAAGGTGATCCAACCGGTCAGTCCTAGAGGAGATCGACCCTGACTGCTCTTTAGAAGGGCAGATCCTGAATGTTAAGGGTAATCTGGGTTCACAACCAAGGTCGTGGACTGTTGAACAGAGTACCCTACGCATGAAAACGACTGAGACTGGTCGTTTTCATAATTCAATAACAGTCACTTGCAGATAAACTGGGGTTTGATATTCCTTTACTTTTAGGGAAAAGGCAAAGACATAGTCCAAAAACAATTCCAGGTCATACACATATAAAGCCAGTCCAGGGATGTTACAAATATCAAGGCTTCTTACCAAACGTAGACTTGCACAACAAACAAGGTCTTCTTTCAGTTCAGCAAAACACAGTTCAATACACAACCGTCAGTATCTTGAGGAATCAGTAACTAGCCATGATCAAGCAACAATCATAAAGCTCAAATATACAGTTGCAGCATGTCATTAGGTTACAATACTGTAGCATCCCTGTAGATTCCCCACAAGCCATAATTTAGTAGTCCTTTTATATATTGGCTACAGAGCTCAACCAATCAGGATGCTTGCATGATGCAGCACAGCCTTAAAGCAATATCATGCCTTTCTACAAACATACATAGTTAGTTTATATATTGCCTGGCCAACTAGTTAGGCAAATAACAATTTCCTGACACTGAAGATGAAACTCAAATCCTTTGGCCACCTAATGAGAAGGAAGGACTCACTGGAGAAGAGCCTAATGCTGGGAAAGACTAAGGGCAAAAGAAGAAGGGGACGACAGAGAATGAGGTGGCTGGATGGAGTCATTGAAGCAATCATTGTTAACTAAAATGGACTCCAGAGGATGGTAGAGGACAGGAAGGCCTGGAGGAATGTTGTCCATGGGATCAGGATGAAATTAAATGAAAATAAAATAAAATAAAATAAAACTTGCGTATTATTACCCCAAAAATCTTGTACGTAGACCTTCATCTAATCAGCAGGAGTCAAAATTGACTGGAAGGCATTTATCGTATACATAATGGCTGCGTTTCTCGGAAGGGACATTTGTCATCTTCCCTCATCTTCCTTCTACTTCTCGGTCTCGAAGGGATCCATGGCGTATCCTCCAATTCCAATATCTCATCATAACTAGATTCCCCGGAGAATTGTTAGGTGGGAGGGAGCCGAAAGGGAGAGAAATCTATTACTCTCTAATTAATTGAAGGCGGAGATGGCTGCGTTTCCTCTCTCCTTCCTAGGTCTTAAAGCGGAAAACTCAATTAAAACCTGTCCCCCCAGAGACCATTTTTCTATAATGAGAAAGTCTACATTTCTAACGCACCATAAAAATGTTGATATTGTAATCCGCTCAAGAGACAGACGATTTATGCCATTTCCGTTCTGATATCCAGACTCCAAATCGAGCAGAGGCTAAAATCATCGTCATCATATATTTTAAGAAGATACTCGGCTGATACCTAGGACGCTGGCAGCAACCTGTATCAAGCATCAGCACCAGTCAATGGTATATGTGACGCAGTTTTTGAATGTTCAGTTGACTGAGTTTCATGTTTAATGAATAAAGTAAATAATAATAATAATAGTAATGAAGGGTGACAAACACTTTTATTATTTTTTGCCCTCCAGGATTTTATCTTCCGAATGGCCCCATCATGCCCTCTGCTCAATTCTTAAGAGGGTTTCATTTCATTTAAAATAATGACAGTCCCCTCCCCCATAAGTCAGTTAGTCCTCAGTTTATGGCCACATTGGAACCAGAATTTCCATGGTTAAGTTATTAAGTGCACTGTGCCAATTTTATGACATTATTTTTTTACCACGGTCATTAAGTGAATGATGCTGTTGTTAAGCAAAACTGGCTTCCCCCATTGTCATTGTCAGAAGCTGGTGGGAAGATCACACATGTCAATCATATGTCCCCAGAATGCTGCAACCCACACGGATACATAGCAGTTAATAAACGCCCAAATTCTGATCCCATCCCCATGGCAATTTTGCGACGATCGTAAGTGTGAGGACTTCTAAGTACAGCTAGTCCTCGACATACAACCACAATTGAGCCTTAAATTTCTGTTGCTAAACAAGACAGTTGTTAAGTGAGTTTTGCCCCGTTTTGCATCCTTTCTTGACGCCGTCGATAATTGATCACTGCAATTGTTAAGTTAGTAACACCGTTGTTAAGCAAATACGGCTTCCCCATTGATTTTGCTTGTCAGAAGGTCACAAATGACCATGTGACCCCGGGACTCTGCAACCGTCATAAGTACATGGCAGTTGCCAATCATCTGAATTTTGATCACATGGGGATGTCTGAAAAACAGAATAGAATAGAATTTTTTCTTGGCCAAGTGTGATTGGACACACAAGGAATTTGTCTTTGGAGCATACGCTCTCAGTGTACATGAAAGAAAAGATACCTTCATCAAGAATCATAAGGTACAACACTTAATGATAGTCATAGGAATAGAATAGAATAGAATAGAATAGAATAGAATAGAATAGAATAGAATTTTATTGGCCAAGTGTGATTGGACACACAAGGAATTTGTCTTTTGTGCATACACTCTCAGTGTACATAAAAGATACATTCGTCAAGAATCATAAGATACAACACTTAATGATAGTCATAGGGGACAAATAAGCAATCAGGAAACAATCAGTATAAATCGTAAGGATACAAGCAACAAAGTTACAGTCATGCAGTCATAAGTGGAAGGAGATGGGTGATGGGAACGATGAGAAGATTAATAGTAGTGCAGACTTAGTGAATAGTTTGACAGTGTTGAGGGAATTATTTGTTTAGCAGAGTGATGGCATTCGGAGAAAAACTGTTCTTGTGTCTAGTTGTTCTGGTGTGCAGTGCTCTGTAGCATCATTCTGAGGGTAGGAATTGAAACAATTTATGTCCGGGATGTGAAGGGTCTGTAAATATTTTCACAGCCTTCTTTTTGACTTGTGCAGTATACCAGTCCACAATGGAAGGCAAGTTGGTAGCAAAAAATGGTCATAAGTCACTTTTTTCCGTGCTGTTGTAACTTTGAACCGTCACTAAACGAACTGGTATAAGTCAAAGACCATCTGTAATTTTGTCCACTGCCATTCTAACTTCAAATAGTCACTAAACGAACTGGTTATAAGCCGAAGACGATCACAATTTTTAGGGCTGTGAAAATATTTCAACGGATCCCCCAAACTTGGTTAAACCTTAAATGCTCATCTCAATCTAACCGAATGCATCCAGATCCATCCAGACTTATGAATGATCCATCCAGACTTATGAATTATTGAATGTTTGGGATTCCACGTTCATTTTAAGAGCCAGTTTGTCCCCATTTGGTACAGATCCCTTCAGAAGGTAAAGAAATCAATCTTCGAAATCTAATTGGATCCATTTTTCTCCTCCTTCAACAGAGAGACAGGAAGGTACACCCCCTCCTTTATATGGATCGTGTTTTTAATCCGACAGCAAATTTACAAGATTATGAGCTGCAAGAGAGGTTTTTAAACACATCTCTTTGGACAAAGAAAATTGCTTTTTCCTAATACCTCACTGCGTTACGGGTGTGAACATCGATTGCGGGTCTTTTCTTGCAAGCAAACACATTTCTTGAAAACCGGGACTACAGTGTGAATTGTGAATGCGCAGCAGGTTCCGGCTGGATTATATGTCTGAGTTAAGAGTGACATTGTCACATTCCAATCAAGTGATCCGATTCTGTTTGGAAGGTCTTGGCTTTGTCTCATTATTAGTGCTTCTGCTTCATTGTTTTGCTGTAGTCCTTCAGGATTTGAATGAACTAAATTGACTGCTCTGATTCAAGGTGGTGGGGGAACCACAAATACCTTGACTTTGACTTGGAAACCACTTCTGGACTTTGTGCTTGTGGAAAAAGATAAAACTTTGATTTGGGCTTTTACCGATTAGATTTTGTTGTTACAGAAATGGCTAGTTCCTACTATGATGAAAACGTCAAAAGTTCTGAATATGTTCTTTATTAAAGGTAAAGGTAAAGGTTCCCCTCGCACATATATGCTAGTCGTTCCCGACTCTAGGGGGCGGTGCTCATCTCCGTTTCAAAGCCGAAGAGCCAGCGCTGTCCGAAGATGTCTCTGTGGTCATGTGGCTGGCATGACTCAATGCCAAAGTCACATAGAACGCTGTTCCCTTCCCACCAAAGGTGGTCCCTATTTTTCTACTTGCATTTTTTATGTGCTTTCAAACACCTAGGTTGGCAGAAGCTGGGACAAGGAACGGGAACTCACCCCGTTATGCGGCACTAGGGATTTGAATCGCTGAACTGCCGACCTTTCGATCGACAAGGTCAGCTTCTTAGCCACTGAGCCATCATTTCCCTAAGTGCTTTATTACGCACTAAGAAATGTAATTAATAGAAAATTAATAAAATTTATTTTTTTAAAAAAGTCAAAAGTTGAGCGTAGATCTTAATGCCTTATTCAACTGCACCAAAGGACTTGGAAGTCAATGCCTTTTTTTCTTCGTTTCCCCTTCCTTTTCCCCCCACTATTCACTCCCCTTTTTCCTTCCCTAATTTCTCTAATATTTGCTTTTGCATTCTCTTCGTATGTTATATGATAAACTAGTCAAACTATATATGTAGGATTTGAATAAAAGCACACAAGTGCGGGTGGTCCTCCACTTACGACCAAAATTCCCGGGGCTAAGTGGGACAGCAGTTAAGCGAGCTTTGCCCCGTTTTACGACTTTACTTGCCACCGTTTGCTAAGTGGATCGCTGCGGCAGTTTAGTCAGTCACACAGCTGTTAAATGAATCCGACTTTCCCTCTTGACTTTGTCAGAAGATTGCAAAAGGGGATCGCGTGACTTCGGGACACTGCAGTCGTCATAAATACGAACCCGTTTGCCACGCAGCTGAATTTGGATTGTGGAACCGCCGGGAGGCTGCAACGGTCATAAGTGTCGAAATCCATTCATAGGATGGATTTTTCAGTGTCCTTTTTCACATCAAATGGTCACTTACTAGTTGTTGTGTCTTGCCCGCTCTCACAGCAGCCGGGGCCTTCTTATCTGCTCCCGAACACGGAGGAATGTATGCCTCCCGTTCCCAGTCCTGGCTCCATGCCCAGACAAGCTGAAGAGGAGGGGGCACCTCCCGGTCCCAGCCCTGGCTTCATGCCCAAGCAGGCTGCAGAGGAGGGAGCACCCCCCGGCCCCAGCCCTGGCTCCATGCCCAGGCAAACGGAGCAGCTAGACCCCTCCCCCTCCTCCACAGCATGTGAGCCTGAGGAAGGTTTATTTCCAACAGCTGCTGATTGGAGTGACCCTCGCATCAGAAGACTGGATAGGCGGAGGCAACAGAAGGAAGGGAGGGACAGGCCTTAATGAGTGCTGAGTCATGGAGCCACACCCCATGGCCTATATAAAGGATCTGCTTTCTGGCAGTCTCTGAGTCAGGCAAAGTCGAACTTATCTTGCTGAAGTCACTTTCTGGTCTCCTGCCTGCTCTGAGGACTTTGCTAGGACTTTGGGCAGAGCTGCAGAGGCAAGCCTGATTCGGATTTCCCTGACCCGGCCGTCAGCGGAGGAGTGGGACACGACACTAGTTGTAAGTTGAGGATTACCTGAAACTAGCAGAAACATGAATGAGCAGGTAGGATTGGACAGGTGAGGACTGAATAAGTGTCAGGGTTCCAAGTAATACCCCCCAACGAAAGAAAACTCAGAGGCTAGAAGTTCTTCAAAGTTCCATTTTATTAGAGATGTCATATTGGCACATCTGGGAAAACCCGAATCTGAAAGCTTCCAGGTTTTCCCCACCCAAAAGAAAGTCCCTTCCCCCTGCATCCACATGTCCATCACATGGTCCAATCAGTCCCATCTGGAGATGCCTCCCAATCACGCCTCTCCAGGTGCAAGGCTGGATGTCCTTGACTCTCAGAGAAAAGAATGTTATTATGACTACATATCACCCATGCTCCATACAATCCCCTTTTCCACAGCACTAAGTGTGGCAGCCCTGAAGATCCAAAGAAAATGATGGCCTCCAGGACTGACAGCCCTTTTGATGTCAAATGGTCACTAAATGAATAGTTGTAAGTTGAGGATTACCTGCAACCGTTGGGAACATGAATGGGCAGGTAGGATTGGACAGGTGAGGACTGAATAAGATTGCTTGTGTGAAGCTGGCTTGTCTACCCTTGCAAATAGCAATAGAACTTAGATTTATATATTGCTTCACAGTGCTTTTATAGCCCTCTCCAAGTGGTTTACAGAGTCAGCCTCTTGCCCCCAACAATCTGGGTCCTCATTTTACCCACCTCAGAAGGTCAACCTTGGGCCAGTCAGGATCGAACTCCAGACTGTGGGCAGAGTTTTCTTGCAATGCTGCATTCTAACCACTGGGAAGGGAGGAGGGGAGGGAGGGAGGGAGGGAAGGAGGTGTTGTGGCTCCAGCTCCCCCTCCCGGGCCTGGCCCCCTGCCAGAAAGTGACTCAGAGAGTGGCGGGGAAGGGCCGTCGGCTCCCCTCTGCAGGGCCGGCCTCTCTGGCTCAGCTCCAGGACCCAGAGGCAGGCCAGGTGGAGGAGGTGATGAGGCCTCTGTCTCCTGTATCTCCCCCCACCCAGGCAATGCTTCCAGACCCAGCTGTGGACAATCAGTCCTGGTTAGATCCCCGGTTTCATAGACAAGAGAGGTGGGAACAACAGAAGAAGGGGTGGAGCAGGCCTAGAAAGTGCTGAGTCACAGAGCCACACCCCACAGGGTATAAAAGCAGGAGGGGCTGCTCTACTACTTCGTGACAGACAAACCAAACTGACTGGAGAAAACTTGAGCTGAACTATTTGACTGAGCATTTGGCTTGGATGGCTGTTTGTTCCTGACTTCCTGGTTGCTCCGGTAACAAGCTTCTGACACGCCGGCATCAAGGAAGATAAAGAAAACCTTGGCAGACGGTCGCTGTTTTGCTGCCAGAGCTGATAGCTGCCATGGACTAAATTGCCAGCTAACTGAGTCAATTCACGTGTCTCCCGGACTGAGGTGGGGGGGACAGAACAGAAAGAAGGAAGGAAGGAAGGAAGGAAGGAAGGAAGGAAGGAAGGAAGGAAGGAAGGAAGGAAGGAAAATAGCAATAGCACTTAGACTTATATACCACTTCACAGTGCTTTATAGCGGTTTACGGAATCAGCCTCTGGCCCCCAACAATCTGGGTCCTCATTTTACGGACCTCCGAAGGACAGAAGGCTGAGTCAACCTTGAGCCTGGTGAGATTCGAACTGCCAAATTGCAGGCAACCAGCAGCCAGCTGAAGTGAGCCTGCAGTACTGCACTCTAACCACTGCGCCACCGCGGCTCATGCTTCCTCTCTTCCAATCTTCTTCTCTTAAAAAAAACAACAAAAACCTTTTCTTAAAAAGAAAAAAACAACAACTAAATTAAAATAATTTCCGACTGTAATGCAGAAAAGGAGACCGGCCGCCCCATTTTCAACCCCTGCCGATTCCCGTCGACTCCTTCACCGTGTTTGAAAAGCGACCAAGCGTTTGAAACCTGCCAGATCCCTGCCTCCTGATGGTGTTTAGCCCAGAGAGCAGCCGGCTTCAGGTAAGGGCTGTTAAAGAAAGAAAGAAAGAAATATTGAAATAGATGCAGCGTCTCTGCCAAGGCAGGAACTTGCTGCTTCTCACCTCCTGTCTTCTGCAAATTAGCTCGGCTTGAAAGCAGGAAGGGAAGCCAAGGGTCCCATCTGCTCTGGAACACCCACCGTGAGAAGGGAGACTTTCACTTTTCAGATTCTGGGGTGCCAATCTAAAGGGGGGGTTTTTGCTTCATTTCACAAGTGAGGTTCTAGCCGTTGGGTTGCGTGCAACCTTCATCGCTGGGCAGAATTGGTTTCCTTGAGAGCCAGGTTGGTCCAGTGGGGAAGGCACCAGATGAGAAACCAGGAGACAGTGAGTTCTAGTTCTGCCTTAGGCATCAAAGATGACTCGGGGGCTTTCAACGGGAGAGTGAATTCTAGTTCCCCCTTAGATATCTAAGATGGCTGGGGTGGCTTTGAGCCAATATCCAGGAGACAGTGAGTTCTAGTTCTGCCTTAGGCATCAAATATGACTGGGGGACTTTCAGCAGGAGAGTGAATTCTAGTTCCCCCTTAGATATCTAAGATGGCTGGGTGGCTTTGGGCCAATATCCAGGAGACAGTGAGCTCTAGTTCTGCCTTAGGCATCAAAGATGACTGGGGGACTTTCAGCAGGAGAGTGAATTCTAGTTCCCCCTTAGATATCTAAGATGGCTGGGTGGCTTTGGGCTAATCAACAGGAGACGGCGAATTCTAGTTCTGCCTTAGGCATCAAAAATGGCTGGGTGAATTTGGGCCAATCACCAGGCGATTGAGTTCTAGTTCTGCCTTGGGCATAAAAGCTGAGTGGGTGACTATGAGTCAGCCTCTCTCTTTCAGCCCAGCCCATCTCACAGGAATCTTATTGTGGGGAAAATAGGAGGAGAGAGTATGCGTAGCTTGGTTGTTTTCTTGCAGACGTCTCATTACCAAACTAGGCAACATCATCAGTGCACTAGCTGGTTAATGAGACGTTGGCAAGGAAACCACCAAGCTCAGAGAGCACTGAGGACCACACAGTTCAACCCTGAACTAAGAAAAACCTGCAGCCTCCTCCAGGGTAGCTGGTGGATTTCACTTCTGCAGAAATCTCTACTGTGGCTCCTGTTCCTCTCCAGAGGATATAATGCAACATCTGAAGCTCTCCAGCCATGGAAGCTCCCGGTGAAAATCAAGAAAGAAAAGAAAGGCAGTTTGTTAACCTTTGCTTAGTCTCTTTTTCTACTCTCTCTCTCTCCTTCTCTCTCTCTCTCCTTCTCTCTCTCCTTCTCTCTCTCTCCTTCTCTCTCTCCTTCTCTCTCTCTCCTTCTCTCTCTCCTTCTCTCTCTCTCCTTCTCTCTCTCCTTCTCTCTCTCTCTCCTTCTCTCTCTCCTTCTCTTACTCTCTCTTTCTCTCTCTCCCCCCTTCTCTTTCTCTCTTTCCCTCTCTCTCTCTCTCTCCTTCTCTCTCTCCTTCTACCTCTCTCTCTCCTTCTCTTTCTCTCTTCTTCTCTCTATCTCCTTCTCTCTCTCTCTCCTTCTCTTTCTTTCTCTCTCTTTCTCTCTCTCTCTTTCTATCCTTCACTTACTCTCTCTTTCTCTACTCTCTCCTTCTCTCTCTCCTTCTCTCCTTTTCTCTTTCTCTCCCCCCCTTCTCTTTCTCTCTCTTTCCCTCTCTCTCTCTCTCTCGCTCTCCTTCTCTCTCTCCTTCTTTCTCTCTCTCTTTCCTCTCCCCCGCCCCCCAATTTTTAATTGCTAATAGTGCTCAAGAGAAGGAGTAGCTCCAATGAACCGGGTTAGCTCTCGAAGTTTCTTTTATCCATTAAAGCTGCCCTGAGCATCTTGGCTTTAAAGTCCACTGAAACCGAGACTCTTTTCACGTGTGAATGTTGCTTAGTTCTCCCACTCAATCTGGGTCCCCCACAAAGAAAACATTTGGGGCAGAAAAGTGTGGAGTCAGAGAATAAACGGTTGGGTTTTAGGGGAGTTGTAGTCCAGCGTTATTTTCCATGAAGGTGGGGGGGATTGTCCTTCAGCTCCGAAGTTAACTTACCTTCAAGCGGACCCCAGACGTTGTTTTTCCAGACCCCTCGGTGGCGGGTTGGAGTTTTGTTCTCTTTTTATTTTTGTTGTTCTGGTTTATTTTCACATATTGATCGCCCTACCTGGGAAAGATAAACCTGGCAAGTCCGCCCATGCTGTTCCCCACCTCTGGAAAGTTGCACCAATTCAGCGTTCCTGGACTGGTTCCCCTCCCGCTACAAATCCCATGTTCCTCAGTCAGCAGGGCCTAAGGTTGGGGATAATGGGGACGTTTACTCCAAGGCTCTTGGAACTCTTTGGGTTGGGCACTGCTGGCTTTTGGTTGGTAAGCAGGACCTATTCGAATCTCCAGTCTGCGCAGATCTGAAAATGTCTCTGCCAATTCTCAAGATATCACCTCTCTCTCTTTCTCCTTCTCTCTCTCTCTCTCTCTCACATTCTCTCGTTTTCTCTCATTTTCTGATTTTTCTCTCTCTCTCATTATCTCTCTTTCTCATCTTCACTCTCCCTCTCTCTCTTTCTCTTTCTTTCTTTCTCCTTCTCTCTCTCTCTCTCTCCTTCTCTCCCTCTTCCTCTCTCCCTCCCTCCCTCTCTCTCATTCTCTCTCTCTCTTATTTTCTCTCTGATTTTTCTCTCTCGTTCTCTCTCTCATTTCCCCCCCCCCCGCTCTCTCGCGCACACGCACAAACACACACCCACAGGTTGCTGTTTTTAGGGCTCCCGTTGTTTCCAAAGCGAGGGAGGGTCTGCCTTTCAAACCTTTAAGCTGAAACGCAAGAGCCGCGCAAACGCGAGAGTTCTACACATCACTCCGGGCGCCCAAGAACGCGCGAAGTCAAACGCCGTTCGACTTCCTTCTTCCACCGCGGAGTCCATATGGCACGTCTCTCTCTCTCTGCCAAGAATCGGGGTCTCCCGTCGGCGGGCTGAGGCTCTGAGACCTCCCCTTCTTTAAAAGCAGAAATCTGTTCCAATAAGCCTTTTAAGGCAGCGAACGAACCTTCACCCCGTAGCTCACCTTTCCTTTTTCTGATTTTTGCGCTGATGAAACGATTAGATGAGGTGGGGGGTCTCATCCGGGGGACCCCTTTTTGATAGCGCCCACACACACACACAACGATCCTTGGGGCGAAATCTTCGAACAGCCTAACAGGAAAGGCTCGCTAAAAATCCTTTAAAAAGTTGCTCTTTGAGTTTTAGCTGTTTAGTAATTAACAGAATAACAGAGTTGGAAGGGCCTTCGGAGGTCTTCTAGCCCAACCCCCTGCTCAGGCAGGAAACCCTTAACCATTTCGGACAAATGGGTGTGTTTTCGCCATTCATTTTTTTTTTTTTTGTAAAGTCACCCCTTTCCCCCGCCCTGGCTGCTGACCCAAATTATTGCAATTAAAGTCAAGCCGCCCCTAAAAATCGAATTACTCCCTTCGAATTGACTTCCTCCTTTCGCGCAGAAACATATATACACGCGCATAGATTTTTTTTAAAAAAATGTGAGGACAGTAGAAACGATGAAGCTAATTTCCTTAAACGAAACGGGATTTCTAGAAGCTCTGGTGAGAATTAGCGGGATTGGGGGTGGAAGGGTGGGAGAGAAGAGGACGGGACAGGGAGGTTGGGAAAGGGCACGTCCCTTCTGGAGAAAGACACCTCCTCTTTTCCAAAATTGGCGACCAGCGCATTAATCTGGCGGGATAAACTTTACGGGAGGGGGGAACTTTGAGGTTTTTTTATATATTCACCATAAACGTGGCATCGAGATATTCTGTATTTATATTACAAAGATTTGGAGAGGAGGAAGGAATTCGGGTGGGGGGCAGCGAAGGGACATAAAAAATCCCAGAGTTTTCTCTTTCTTTTCATCCTGCTTGGAATTCAATCCATTGTACTTCCCCCCCCCTCCCAGTTCGCCAAATAAGGATGCAACAGAGTATTTTTTGGGGGGGGGTCTGTTTTTATTGGACTTTCCATCTACAGAAATATACCCCTCTTATGGCTGGGGTTGGATTGTATCATTAATTCTTCTTAGACTTTAAAACCATCATACATACAGTATAGAAGTGGTGTTATTTCTCCCCGCCCTGGAGAGAGAGAAAAATTGTGCTGTTTTCTTAGTTGATCTTTTGTTGCGTTTGCATTTTTGCGTTGCGTTGTTTTCCTTGACAAAAGTCTAAAAATATATACTAATAAAACCACAGGTTCACCATTGCAAAAACTATCTCGCTCCCAAAATCAGCAGCCAAACCCACCAATATTTTTCCTTTCCTTTCCTCTTTTTTCCTTTCCTCTTTTTTCCTTTCCTTTCTTTTCCTTTCTACTTTTTTCCTTTCCTTACTTTTCCTCTTTTTTCCTTTCCTTTCCTTTCTTCTTTCCTTTCCTTCTTTCCTTTCCTTTCCTTTTTCCCTTTTCCTCCTTCCTCTTTCCTTTTGTCCTTCTATTTCCCCTTTTTCCTTTCCAGTCTTTAAATGCCACCCAAATAGCAACTAGGGCAGGAAAGTTTATCTAAGCAACTATTCTACTGATTAAACGTTTAGGAAACACGGATCTTCATGAGGGAAACGTTTCAGGTGGGGCCCCCCCCGGGAGGGAAAATTCGCGACGGGAGGAGGGTGGGACTAAACACGGCCTCTTTACTCGACTGAATGAGTCCATCAGCGATCCAAAATGCACACAAATACATTGACACGTTTCTACAGCGCGGACTCCAATTATTATTCACACGGTCAGAGGAAACCTGTTCCTTTCGGTTGGACCTTCCTGGATCTGCTGCCGAGCAGCGACCCTGACCCGGGTCGTCGTCTTCACGATCAACTTTCCAAGCCGTTATGGGGTGGGAAGGCAAGGCAAGGCAGTTTGTTCGGGCGGCTTGGCCAGCTAGAACAAAGGACGGGAGCTGTCCAGCAATCGCGACCTCCTGAAACTAAACGGACGCGCGCACTTTTGTAGGGACGCCAGTATTTCAGGGACCCTCTACCAACCCAAACCCGGGTTCTACTCGATCCTTACCTTTCGATTTTGACCAAGAAATGGACTCAACGAGAGTGAAGGAAAAGGAAGGGAGACGCGTGTCAACGAGAGGGGAAGGAAGGCCAACACTGAGGCTTGGTGCACCTATCGTTCCGACTTCAAAAGCTGGGGGCGAATTTCTCCACCGCTTAGCTTCCCCACCCCTCCCCCGCCAACGGACCCCTTCAAATGTTGTCCGAATAGGTCAGCCCCCTCTAAGAAAGGGCCGGGGAGAGGGGGGAAAAAAACCAAAAAAAACCCATCCCAACCCCAACCCCACCCCAACCGCAGCCAATTTAGACTGAAATCCAAATATTCCGCCCTTGTTCCAAGCGGAGACCCTTCCCAATAAAACGATGGATCCGCGGGTCCGGCGAGGCACAAGCGCCTCCGAGTTTCGGGAGGGGAGCCCGCCGGGCCAGCTCAGCGAGGCGGGGGCTTGTAGTTGCCGTTGATCTCCTGGGAGATATTCACGGCCTCGGCCCCGAGCGGGAGGCGGTCGCTGTACTCGGAGCCCCCTTCGAACTCCTCCTGATTGGCTTTGGACTGGGATTCTGCCATGGAGCCAGCCGCCAAGCTGGGGTCCCTGGCCAGTTGCCCCCCGCCCTCGCTGGCCCTCCCCTCTTCTTCCTCTTCCTCCTCGTCATCTTCCTCCTCTTCCAGCTCCCCCCGGCCCACCTCGCTGGGCTGGTAGTTCTTCTCCGACTCCAGGTAAGACGCCCGGGGGTCGAAGTCGGCTGCCATGTGCTTCTCCATCTGGTCGGCCGGGTTCTGTGCCCGGAGGATCAGGCGGTAGGTCTTGCCCTGGTACTTGGAGAGCAGGTGGCAGCAGGTGGCGCCCAGCAGCGGGAGGGTGGCCAGAGCCAGCAGGAAGGCGCTGACCACTACGATGATCAGCAGGGAAGGCACCTCCTTCTTGGTGCTGAAGACCACCTGCACCTGGCAGTCCTCGCCCCCCGCGAAGCTCAGGCACACCGAGTAGTTGGTGCCCGGGACGAGGCCTCGGAACCAATAGGCGTTCAGGCCCTCCTCGATCTGCGACCACCGCACCAGCGTCGGCGGCGCCCCCCGACGGCTCTCCTGGCACAGGTAGAGCCGGCGCAGCTGACCCTTCTCCCGGCCGGAGAAAGGGGTGATCTGCACCTTGGCTTCGCGCTCCGACACGTCCAGCGCGATGACGCCCAGCTCGAAGCTCTGCGGCTTCAGCTCCGAGCTCTGGTTGAACGCGTGGTTGGAGACGTACCGCGGCAGCTGGATCGGTCCTGCGCCGCCGACTCTACCGCCGCCGCCGCAGCGAGGCTCGAAGCCGGCCGGCAGAGAGGGCGCGTCGGCCCCCGAGTCGGATTCGCTGGGCTCGGCCTCCGTGCCGCCGCTGTGCCTGTCAGGATCGCGCGCAGCGCCTGGGCCCGGCGGCCAGAGGAGCTTGCGCTTTTCCTCCGGCTTCATCACGCTGTTCTTGGACGCTTTGCGCTCTCCGGGCGGCGCCTTGGCCTCGGTCTTGGGGCTGCCGACGGACTCCTTATCCTTGGGGGCGGCGTCGGCCAGAGCCACGTGCAGCGAGCTTTGGTTGCTGCCCATCTCGTTGGAGGCCACGCAGGTGTAGGTGCCTTCCTCCTTCTTGCCCAGGTGAGGGAGCAGCAAAGTGCCGTTGGGGAAGGCGCGGAAGCTCTGCCTCTCCCCCGCGCCGGCCGGGGGCAGCGCGTTCAACCGGTCAGCCTCACTGCCCGCGATCTCCAGCGTCTGTCCGGAGGCTTGGATCCGCCAGGTGAGCTCGGGCCGCGGGAGCCCCTCGGCGTGGCAGTGCAAAGCTAGCGAGGAACCGTAGGCCAGGCTCTGCAGGTCCGGCTGGGAGCTGAGGCGTACGGCGGGCGCGGCGCAGCGCATGTAGGGGACGTTGAGCAGTGGCTGGCCCTTCCAGGCCTCGGGAGCGGCGCAGGTGATGGCCTCCCTTTCCGGAATGGAGATCAAGGTGTGCTCCGTCCAGTTCTTCAGCCACATGAGCTGGCAGGTGCAGTTGAAGGGGTTGTTGTAGATCTGCAGGTGGGAGAGCGAGGTCAGCGGGTCGAAGGTGCCCTCGGCCAGGCCGCTGAAGAAGTTGTTGTTGATGCGCAAAGAGCGCAAGTCGCTCAGGGAGCTGAAGGCCCCCGCGGGCAGGTGGACCATCCGGTTGTTATTCATCTTGAGCAGCTGCAGGGCGCTGAGGTTGCGCAGGTCGGCCCAGGGGAAGTCCGAGATCTGGTTGTGGCTGACGTCCAGATTCTTCAGAAGGCCCAGCACGGCCAGCGTGCCTTCCTCGACGGCGCGGATCTGGTTATGGGCCAGCCAGAGCGAAGTGACTTGGGTGACCTCGGCAAAGGTGCCCCGGGCCAGCGCCGTGATCTTGTTGGCGGAGAGGCTGAGGGTGGTCACGTTGGAAGGCAGCCCCGACGGCACCGTCTGCAGGTCTTTGTAAGCGCAGTCGGCAAACTGTTGCGCATATTTGTCCACACAGGCGCAAGGCTCCGGGCAGCCGGCGCTGGGCGACCACCAGAAAGCCGAGGCCGCCAGCCAAGCGCGCAGCAGGAGCGCGGCCACCATCTTGGGTCTGCAGAAGAGGGGGAAGGAAGAGAGAGAGAGAGGCTGAGAGACGCTTGCGCCCCTCCCCCCGCAGGGTCCCCCAAACCCCTTCCAGGACCCCTCAACCAGACGCTCCCCGCCCGCTTTCCTCCCAACCTGCCCCCCCCGTGCCTTGAGACGTTTAGCAACACCCATCATCCCCACATAACGGGATTGTCGGAGCTGCGCCCCAATATTCCATGTCAAGGAAGACGGAGACCTCCAACAGTCTCAGGCTACCACCCCCATCATCCGCAGCCAGAAGAAGCCGAAGAACTGGAGCCCCTCACACAACCTGCCCTGGCAAGCCGTGGTTGCTACGCTGATCCTCGGGGCTTTGTGGCCGCCCAGAGACCCGTCAACTAACCATCCGTGCCGGGTTCTAAAGACCCAAGAGCTCGACACGTGTTTGGCTCGAGAGTTGAACGGACGGTGTGCCAATGTAGTCTGCCGCCCGTTATCGCCAGTCGTCCTCTTTTTTTTTTTTCCTTTATCCCGTTTCAATCTGATCCTTCGCAGAGCAAGACCGCTTCTTGCGCGGGATTCGGGAGTTAGTCCGAATCCTGAGAACGGAGCCTTCCGCAGCTTCGGTCTCCGTTTCTTGGCGGAGAAGGACCTCCTCAGCCGTCTCCGCCTATCTGTCCCGGGAGTTTCCCCCCCCCCTTTGCCTTCCGCTGCCGCGCCCGTCCTCTCCCCTTTGGCACGTGCCACCCGAACGGTTTGCCAGCAGGGCTGCCCCTCCCCAGCACCTTATCCGTCCATCCGCCTCCCCGCCCCCACTTTCAGGATCTACATACCTCACTAAGCCATGGTTGAGTCAATAATAAACCGCACCTTGGGCTAAGATATAAACGTGCGGTTGGGCTGCGCTGATCCTGACCGAATCGCAAACAAGAACCTGCGCTGGCTCGTCTCGTCTCCTGCGCTCTCTCGGGACGCCAACTAACACCTACCCACCCCCAAAAAATCAGCCCCCACGTGCCTTCACATCCAAACACCCCTTTCTGGCTTCCCATGGAAGACAAGCAACTGGCTTGAAGCTTGGTTTTGCGCGCGCCTCCCGCCCTTCTGCTCCCCCTCAACCAGATGCAACCATGGGGTCGTACCCCACCCAGGTCAAGTGACACCTGCCCACGGGAGCCTCCCTGGCGGGCGAGAGGGGTGCTCCTGGCACCTACAGGTTGCTCCTGGCTCCCAGCGCCCCAACCTCCCCGGACCCCGTCTCTAAGCCTCCTGGAGACCCCTTACCGCTTTATCTGAGGCTCCGAGAGCGTTTTCTTCGGGGGGCGCGGGAGCCCTGCGGAACTCCAGGCATGGGGCTAGGATCGCGTGTGGCACCGCCCCACTCGGGACGGGGGGCCGCCGTGGGTCCTTCCTTCCTCCCTTCCTCCCTTCCTTCGGGATGGGAACGGCTTTCCGACTCTCGCCCCCTCCCTCTCCTCCCGATCGCCGCCCACCGCCCCTTTGCGAAAACCTCACCTTAGCTCAGCGGAGCTGGCCAAGCCCGAGAGTGCAACCCAGGCGCCTGCAGACGCGCCCAGCCCGGTCGGCTAACCTCCCCGTTCCTTGAGTGGGTGTGGAAAGCGCAGCCCCCTCCCCAGCGAAAGCCATGCAATATTTAGCATGGCGAGATCTTCTCCAAGCCACCGGGGTCTTTCCCTCCCCCTCTGCCCAGCCCAAGCAAGGACGGAGTGGTATTTTTAACACTCCTCCTCCTCTTCTTCTTCTTCCTCCTCCTCCTCTTCCTCCTGTACCTGGGCAGCTGTGGCAGGAAAGCCATTGCCAACAGTCATCTCTGAACGGTCCAGCTGTGTTCGTTTTTTCTTTCCCGCGACTGCAGCTGTTTCTTTCTTCTTCCTTCTGATGTTTCTATCCTGAACTCAAATCAGAATAAATGGGATTTTGTTCAGCTGGTTTTCTTCTTTCATTTTCCTGCCTCGGGAGCCCAAAGAGGGTCAGGGGTCTCCAACCTTGGCAACTTTAAACCCGAAGGACTTCAACTCCCAGAATTCCCCAGCCAGCAAAGCAAAGCCAACAAATTCTGGGAGTTGAAGTCCTCCAGGCTTAAAGTTGCCAAGGTTGGAGACCCCTGACTTAATTCACACTTAATTCACATACATCTTTGACATTAAAATAGGCGCAAGGGGATGGGTGTATGGGCTGGGCTTTGTTATTTTTATTTCTGTCTTATATTTATAAACAACTTGTGGTTGACATACCTGATGCTCCTTCCTCCACTTATTTTCCCCCTTACAACAACCCTGTGAGGTGGGGTGGGTTGAGAGAGATAGGGATTGGCTCAAATCACCCAGTTGGCTTTCATGCCTAAGGCAGGACTATAACTCACTGCCTCCTGGTGATTGGCCCAAAGTCACCCAGTTGGCTTTCATGCCCAAAGCGGGACTAGAACTTCCCATCTCCTGACCAATCTCCTGAAGATTGGTCCAAAGTTACTCAGCCGGCTTTCTGCCTTAGGCAAGACTAGAACTCACCGTCACCTGGTGATTGGCCCAAAGTCACTCAGCCGGCTTTCGTGCCTTAGGCAAGACTAGAACTCACCGTCTCCTAGTGGTTGGCCCAGTCACCCCCAATGCCTCTATAGCAAACTGCAGGGATGCCAAAACAACATGCGCAGGGTGATCTCACGAAAACAAAACACCTCCCTTCTCCACTCACAACTCAAGGTGCTGATGCTGTGTTTCCCAACCTGGGCAACTAAAAGATGGGTGGACTTCAACTCCCAGAATTCCCCAGCCATTTGCCTATTCCTGCTTTTTATTATTTGTTGCCTTTGGAAATATCTTTCTTTTTTTTTTTTTAAAGGAGCATCATTTCATTGACTTGCAGGGGAAAAGAAATTCACCATCTTTTAATTTTCTAGTTTCTCCCACTTCACCATAACCCAAATGGTGTTTCTCAACCTTGGTGTACAACGGCACTCCAAAAAGTGACTTGCGACTATAATTCACACTTACGACCGTTGCAGCAACCCCGTGGTCACGTGATCAAAATTCAGATGCTTAGCCAGTGACTCGTATTTATGACCGAGGTCATACGATCACCTTTTGGGACCTTCTAACAAACAAAATCAACGGGAAAGCCAGATTAGATGGGCCTCTGTGGCTCAGACTGGTAAGACAGTCTGTTATTAACACAGCTGCCTGCAATTACTGCAGGTTCTAGTCCCACCAGGCCCAAGGTTGACTCAGCCTTCCATCCTTTATAAGGTAGGTAAAATGAGGACCCAGATTGTTGGGGGGGCAATAAGTTGACTTTGTATATAAATATACAAATAGGATGAAGACTATTGCTAACATAGTGTAAGCCGCCCTGAGTCTTCGGAGAAGGGCGGGATATAAATGCAAATAAAATTTTAAAAAATTCACTTAACAACCAAGTTACTAATTCACCAGGTTACTACCTTAAAACTGCTGAGATTCATTTAACAACTGTGGCAGGAAAGCTCGTAAAATCGGGCAAAATTCACTTGATAGATGTCTCACTTAGCAATAAGAAAACTGGGCTCCATTGTGGTCGTACACCAAGGATTACCCATATTAAAAAACATTAATATGAAGTGTTTGGATGAGCTAAGAGGGATTTTTGTAGATGGGAGTACCTATAAAAAGGAATTATTCGCACAGCCCTCGTGGGAATGATCCTCGTGTCCTTCCTTCTCCGCAGAGTAAAAGTTTTTGCAAATCTCCACCTTGGTGTGTGTGTGTTTTATTGGGCCTTATACTCCAGGCAGAAGCATTTTTCTGGGCCAACAATGGCTTGCAAGATGCTGACCTCTGTTGCTATGGTCTCATCGCCATATTCGAATAAAGGGCTTTGATTAGAAGCATAAGCCGGTTAGAAAAGCTAACTGCTTCTGCGAGCTAACTTCACGGAGAATTTATGTCATTGAAATTAGGCGGCATAAATCAATCCTAAATTCTGCCCTTCGGCTTTCATTACTTCGGGAAAGAGGGAGGTGGAAGGAGTGAAATCAATTTTCATAAATGCGGTGGATTTCTCTGCGCTGCTAAACCAGACTCTGCCACCGTCTCTCTCTCCCTCTCTCGCACAGAACCGTTTAAATTAAGCGATACATAATTAATTGCTGCAAATCGAGCGGGCTGAATATTATATCGCTTGCCATTTCGGGGGATTTAGTTCAAACTGGCAGTGCTATTTATCGCCCCGAAAGGTAACTATTATTTTACAGGTCATTTAAAATGCTCGCACGTTCTTCGCTCAAATGATCTGGAGCAATTACGGCATCGAGGAAAAATTTCTCGGCCCAGCCTCTGAATATCCTCCAAATATTTATAATAATGTTCGGTGTAAATGTAGGTTTTACACTTCCCAGCTGTGCTTTCGTACGCCGCAGGTATTTCAATTCGGCCAATGCGGATATGCCTTTCAATATCTAGTCCGTTTTCTCACGAATGAAGGCAAATATGTTGATAATTCTGACTGGTCCTCGCATCTACATCCAGGAGTGAAATGCTCCCGGTTCGGACTGGATTGGCGAATCCGGTAACGATGGCAGGGGGTGGATAGGGAACCGGTAGCAAAAATCCCTGCCCACCCCATTGCCCGGTTGTCCGCTTGTCGCTTCTTTCCGGCTCGCTCACTTTTCCCGGCTGAATGGTAGGAATAGGTTTGTAAAAAATGCTTTTAAAAGGTAAAAAAAGAGGCTCTGACAATCACACCTGAGCCGCAGGATCGTCTGAACCTTTTTTTTTTTACTTTTTTAAAGCATTTTTTTTAACTATCTATTCACCCAAATAGGTAGTAAAAAAAATGCTTTTAAAAAAGTAAAAAAAAAAGGGCTCCCACGACCGTGCGCCACAGCTGATCACACATACCCCACGCGCGCTGTTCTACTTACCTTCCTTCCCATGCCTCCTTTTGGGATGCACTGCGTGTGTGCAGTCACCAAACCAGTAGTAAACCGGTTTAGATTTCACCACTGTCTACATCAGGGGTCTCCAACCGTGGCAACTTTAAGACTTGTGGACTTAACTTGTGGCCAGGCTGAGGAATTCTGGGAGTTGAAGTCCACAAGTCTTAAAGTTGCCAAGGTTGGAGACCCCTGGTCTACATCCATTATATCCCCATGGTCACGAGAAGTGAATTTGAACACCTGGCAACCCGCATGTTTTTATTAATGAAGATTGCAGCCTTCTGGGGTCATGTGACCACCATTTGTGACCTTCCCAGTAAGAAGCAACACTCAGAGGAAGTCAGACTTGCTTAATATCTGTGTGATTCACTTAATGACCTCAGGATACTGATAACGTTACCTAGTTCGGTAATGAAATTCTGCAAGAAAACAGCCAAGCGCAGAGAGCACCAAGGTTTTTTTTTAATATCAAGATTAGATTAGATTAACAGAGTTGGAAGGGACCTGGTAGGTCCTCTTGCCCAACCCCAACCCCCCCCAAGCAGATACTACACCATTTCTGACAGGGGGCAGTCCAGTCTCTTCTTGAAAGCTTCCAGTGATGAAGCTCCCGAAGGCAACTTCTGTTCCATTGATTGATGGTTCTCACTGTCAGAAAATTTCTCCTTATTTCCAGGTTGAATCTCCCCTTGTTCAGTTTCCATCCATTCTTCCTTGTTTGGGCTTTGGGTGTTTTGGAAAACAGCTTGATCCCCTTCCTCCTCTCTGTGTCAGCCCCTCAAATATTGGAAGACTGCTATCATGTCTCCCCTGGTCCTTCTCTTCACTAGACTAGCCAGGCCCAGTTCCTGCAACCGTTCATCGCATGTTTTAGTCTCCAATCCCCTAATCCTCCAATCCCTTAATCAAGGTTCTGGTTACCATCTTTAAAGCGCTCCATGGCTTGGGACCTGGGTACTTACGGGACCGCCTTCTGTTACCTCATGCCTCCCACCGACCCGTACGCTCGCACAGAGAGGGCCTTCTCAGGGTGCCGTCCGCCAGACAATGTCGGCTGGCGGCCCCCAGGGGAAGGGCCTTCTCTGTGGGGGCCCCCACTCTTTGGAATGAACTTCCCCCTGGTTTACGTCAAATACCTGACCTTCGGACTTTTTGCTGCGAACTGAAAACATATCTGTTTGTTCGTGCGGGGCTTTCTTAAATTGTTTAGTTTTAAATTTTAAATTTCTCTCTGGTTTTAATTGGGGTTTTTTAGATTTTTTAACTGTTTTAATTCCGGCCATACTGTATAATAAGTTTTTTAATTTTATTTTAACTGTACATTGTTTCTTTTTTACTTTGGCTGTACACCGCCCTGAGTCCTTCGGGAGAAGGGCGGTTTATAAATCTAATAAAATAAATAAAATAAAATAAAATCATCCTGGTTGCTCTCCTCTGCACTTTTTCTAGAGTTCCCACAGTCCTCCTCCTCCTCCTCTCTGCAAATCCCAATCCCTTCTAGCCCTGATGATGTTACCGAGTTGGGTAATGAAACGTCTCCCAGAAAACAGCCAAGCTCAAAGAAACACCAAGGACCACACAGTCCTCCTCCTCCTCCCTTCAAACCCCACTCCCTTCTAGCACTGATAATGCTGCCTAGTTTGGTAATGAAACATCTGCAAGAAAGCAACCAAGCTCGAAGAAGCACCAAGGAGCTTTCACTTCAGCCCTGAGCTACAAATATTCTGCTTTTTTAAGGAACTAAAGCAAGGCAAGTAAATTCTTCCTGTGCTAGACTGCCACCTGCTGTTTCTTGCCTTTACACCACACAAACACAATATAAGTAAACTTCACAAATCACAGGCTGGTCATAATGTGCTTTATTTAGTTTTGGCTTAGTGTATTGGGAGAATTTAGCCACGATGGCTTGTGAAACCTGCTTATTTAACTTATATATATCCCTTTTTTATTTTTACAAAAAAATTTCAAGGCAATGCACACACACAACTGGCTCAGTGCTTAACGCACTGCGTGAAGCCAGCCAATCTTGTTAATTCACCCATCTTTGATTAAGCCAATGCTAGTTTAACCTGGCAAGCAAACCAAATCCTAATTTCAATTTGAGGAACCATGGGATTGTTTTAAAACACAGCACATTCATAAGCTGATTCATTAAAATAGCTGCATCTTTCTTCAGGCTTATTAGGGAGAGTAAATTACTCTAATGTGGTTCTTTTAATGGTGACATCCAATGTCATTTTTGCACTGGGCACACACTATGGTTTAGAATTTATTTTATTTTACTTATTTGTTAATGTTATTCGCCACCTATCTTGCCGTCAACGTGAATCTAAAGAATCAAGATCCTTCAGTTTCTTTAGGGGTAATCCAGAGCAGGGGTCTCCAACCTTGGCAACTTTAAGACTTGTGGACTTCAACTCCCATTTGCTGGCTGAGGAACTCTGAGAGTTGAAGTCCACAAGTCTTAAAGTTGCCAAGGTTGGAGACCCCTGATCCAGAGTATTTTGGCTACTGGCTCTTTTAACAGCACAAGGACTAGGAAACAGAAGGGATTCAGGAACAATCAGTGAGAAACTGACTGGATATGGAAACTGAGAGATTCGACCTAATTTGCATTGATGACCTCCATCAGAGTTCATTGGATCTGTTTGAAAAGCCATCCGGATTTGTATTTCTATTTTAGCCAGCAGGTACATGGTTTGTCGTCTGTCTTCTAACCAGAGAGGATCCTCCCCACAAGAGATAAGAAAATGATATATAAGAAGCCCAAAGAAGCATCTTTGTCCTTTAAAAAAAAAAGTACGACATACAAACTTTCGGTAATAATCAGAAAACCAGGCAGGCCAAACCCCACAAATTCATTTACTTTGAATTCCTCTAGTTACCCCAGGAGCAGAGTAGAGAGATAAAATATCTTTGCTTAGCAGCCCCTCCTGATTCTGCCACCCATAGAAGGCCTGTGGATTCAGAGAAGATTAGCAATTCATGATTCAGCGCTTATCATTAAAGGCTGGATAAAACTGTGCAGAAGGAAGGGGAAAAAGAGACCATCATTTTCCATGATGCAGAAAGCCCTGGAGGGAAACCACAGCTCGAAATTGGTGCTCGGAGGCAGCTGTTCACTCTTCACGGATGTGATTAGAAGAAGCATAGGAGAAAAGTGCCAATGGTACATCCATCCTGTGGCTCCTAACTCAGGCTCAACTTACTGGAAACCAGTCTGGAACAGGCAGATGGTCACTGGGGGGGAAAAAAAAACCATACAAATTTCAACCGGTTTTCCTGAATCAGACCGACAGAGTACACAGACTTTCCCAGTGTTGTAACTACAACTCCCAAAATTCTAGGTGACCATAACTCCCAGAATTCCAGGTCTATTGTGACTACAGCTCCCAGAATCCCAGGTCTGTTGAGACTACAGCTCCCAGAATCCCAGGTCTGTTGAGACTACAGCTCCCAGAATCCCAGGTCTATTGTGACTACAGCTCCCAGAATCCCAGGGCTGTTGTGACTACAGCTCCCAGAATCCCAGGGCTGTTGTGACTACAGCTCCCAGAATCCCAGGCCTGTGGTGACTACAGCTCCCAGAATCCCAGGGCTGTTGAGACTACAACTCCCAGAATCCAAGGGCTGTTGTGACTGCAGCTCTCAGAATCCCAGGGCTGTTGAGACTACAGCTCCCAGAATTCCTAGTCCAGCATGTCATCTACTCCTAACACTTCTAAAGGTACCCGCTTAGGAAAGGAAGGCTCTCCAACTCCCCTTTTGCAAACATCCCCAATGTGGTGCCTCCAAGAAACTCGCATGGCCTACACTCTGCCCTGGTTCTCTGACAACTGACAATTCAGGTAGACTGCGGTTGAAACGTGGAGGCTCCATTTGTCCAAGGCTAGCAGTTGAAGGCTCCTCTGATTTAAGAATACAATCCTAAATGTTCTTGGCCAAAAGTTCCCTTAGTTATCTAGCCGCTTCTCATAGGAACCAAAGGATTCAATGAAATACGTGAAGGTCTCCTGAACTGCTGCACTACGAGGGGAGAAACAGCCCTCCCGGCGTTGTGTCAACAAGGATGATGGGAAATGTAGTCAATCATCATCATCTAAAGCAGGGGTCTCCAACCTTGGCAACTTGAAGACTTGTGGACTTCAGCTCCCAGAATTCCTCAGCCAGCTTTGCTGGCTGAGGGATTCTGGGAGTTGAAGTCCACAAGTCTTCAAGTTGCCAAGGTTGGAGACCCCTGTAGTGTTTCTCCAACTTGGCAACTTGAAGAGGTGTGGACTTCAACTCCCAGAATCCCATGCAGAACCGGGGAATTCTGGACGATGAAGCCCACACCTCTTCAAACTGCCAAACTGAGGAACACGATCTGCCTCACAAGTCCTGAAGGACAGGAACCTCCTTTTCACACTCACCACGTCATCTTCGGTGTCTTCGGAGCTACTGATCACAATACTGGCAACCTCTGCAGAAAAAAACACAAGGGTGAATGCCACACGACGGGCCCATGTGTTATTAAGCATCGTGGGAGGCAGGGAGCATTTGAGGGTTCAAGGCTGGTCCGTTGGGGAGAAGGGCTGTTTTCCTCCTACCTGATTCACAGATCGCAGGAGGGGAATCTTCTCTGAGCACCAACAATTTGGCGGCTTCTCTGTACTGATGCTCTGGCGTCGATTCACGGAACGAATGCTGTCGAGAGCTGGGGACGTCCTCCTGGCCTTGCTGGTCGGTGACCTCAGGAGCGTCACAGTCGTGTTCTTCCAACTTCATCATCTTGGGAGAAGCCTGGATGGACTTCTCCAACTGGGCTATTGGTCGCTTGGTGGGTGAGATACCGGTAATGGACGTTGTCTACGATCCAAAATCGGGAGAGATATCTCAAGAGTTTAATCGAGCCAAGCTACGTTTTTGGCCACAAGAGAAACACAGCCAGTGTTGTGCCTCGCTTGCCCCCCTCGCCGCAGCCGGGCCCTTCTCATCTCCTGCCAGACACTGATAGTACAGGAGAATCTCCTTGCATGCCTCCAGCCCCCAGTCCTGGCACCATGCCCGGAGAAACTGAGCAAACAAACATCCCTCCGATAGCATGTGCGCCTGAAGCCAGCCACGAGCTGGGATTACCGGCAGCTGGGGACGAAATGATGCAGTGGACAGATCCTCGCTTCTGGAGAATGGAGAGGTGACGTCAGCAAAAGGAAGGGAGGGGCAGGCCTGGATAAGTGCTGAGTCATGGAGCCACACCCCATGGCCTATATAAAGGATCTGCTTTCTGGCATTCTTTGAGTCAGGCAAAGTCTAATCTGGATTGCTGAAGTCACACCTTGGATTCCTGCCTGCCCTGAGGACTCTGATAGGACTTTGGCAGAGCTGTAGAGGCACGCTTGATACGGACTTCCCCGACCCGGCCGTCAGAGGAGGAGTGGGACACGACAGCCAGTGTCGTGTCTCGCTCCCTTTCCCCACAGCCGGGCCCCTCTTATCTCCTGCCAAACGCAACCCACATCCGACAATTAGTATTCCAGTTGGGTAGCAAGCTCAGGTGGTCCATCCCTTACAACCACAATGGAGACCCCAAATTTCTGTGGCTAAGCGAGACTGTGGCTAAGTCAGTTCGGCTCCATGGAAAGGCTTTTCTGGCCACAGTTGTTAAGCGAATCATTTGCATTTGTTAGTCAAATGGTTGTTAAGTGAATCCGGCTTCCCCATGGACTTGCTGGCCAGAAGGTCACAAAAGGGGATCGTGTGACCCCAGGACATTGCAACCGTCATAAATACGAGACAGTTGCTATTTTGATCAAGTGACCATGGGGATGCTGCAATGGTCGTAAGTGTGAAAAACGGTCATAAGTCAACTTTTTCCAGCACTGTTGAAATTTCCAACGGTCACTAAATGAACTGCTAAGTCGAGGACTACCTGTATTGAAGATTCAGCTGGCTAGCAAGACAATCCCTGCCTAAATGTGGATGACATTTCCTCTGCAATTCATTTTGCTCACCTTCCGCTCTCCTTCCTTCCTTCCTTCCTTCCTTCCTTCCTTCCTTCCTTCCTTCCTTCCTTCCTTCCTTCCTTCCTTCCTTCCCTCCCTCCCTCCCTCCCTCCCTCCCTCCCTTCCTTCCTTCTGTAGGAATTTAGCACCCACCCCCCTCCTAGAAGAATGAAATATTTTAGAAAATATTTAAAAGGCAGAATATATTTCCCTGGATGAGAAATGGAGAAACATGTTTTAAAGACAAAGCAGCTTCCTGACTCCCCCCCACCTTTGTCAATGGGCCATTAAAGCCTCAACCAAGCTCACTCATTTCCCCCCACCTTTGTCAATGGGTCAGAGGTAGAAACTCATCCCCCTACCTTTGTCAATGGACCATCATTTGCAACACAATAGAACAGAAACTCACCACATGACACCTGGGAAGATTACATCAGCCAGCAAGGCTAGCTAAGACTCCCACCCCCTGGGAGTCTGACAACCAATCAGGATACTCTTCCTGTGCCCCAGAAAGTTCAAAGCTCAGAGAAAGCATAAAGCCAGGGAGCGCACAGGATCTCACCCCTTTTCTGTTCAGGATCTCAAGCCATGTGATCCTGACCACCATTAAACCATCTTTCCAAGCAGCTTCCATGTTTCCAGTGTCTTTGTCCCCACTTGGAACTGAACCCAGATGGATATTTCTTCCAACACTTCCTTCCCTCCTTCCCAGTGGTTAGAATGCAGTACTGCAAGCTAACTCTGCCCACAGTGAAGTTCGATTCTGAGTGGCTCATGGTTGACTCAGCCTTCCATCCTTCCAAGGTGGGTAAAATGAGGATCCAGATTGTTGAGGGCAATAGGCTGACTCTGTAAACCGCTTAGAGAGGGCTGCAAAGCCCTCTGTGAAGTGGTATATATAAGTCTTAAGTGCTATTGCTACACTATCGATAGAAAAGAAATAAAACTGTGAATAAATTAACATTATTGCAGCCAAACCTACCGAGTGGTGGTTTTTTTGGGAGTGGGAGAATAAGCAAGAAACTTTTTACGGTCAAATACGTGTTAGCTTAGCTTAGAAGCCAAGCCAAGAAGAACTAATTTCAGAGTAGAACGGCTTCTATGCCTGCTTCAAGGGAAATTCAGTGATTTTTACTGATTTTTTTTCGTCTGCTGTGATGAAATTGGAATCCCCCAACAACGGAAACTGACCAGCAGAGAAATCTGAACAGCTGAAATAACAAAAAGTGATTGCGGATAACCAAAACTTACAAAGCCCTGCGATGTTTTGGCAACACTGAGGGTGTACGTAGGCCTCTGTTTTTTCATCCCTGGAGATTTGGCTTGAAGATTCTCATTCTGCAGACTTTCCTGCAGGCAACGGTAACAAAAACAGGGATTAAAACGAGCTTTGATGCTTACAGAGATGGAGAGAAGGAACCCGGTCTGCATGATATTCCTGAGAAAAAAATATTTCAGAAATGCCATACAGGAAGTCCTCGGACTATGACCGTAATTGAGCCTAGAATTATTATGGTCATTTGTGCCAGTCGCTAAGGGGGTCATCACAGAAGCAACCTGATTTTATGACTTTGGTTTTGGGCTAGATGACTTAAAAGGTCCCTTCCAACTATTCTATTCTACTCTATTCTATTCTAATTTTCTATTCTGCAACCCAGCAAGACAGACACAGACTTCAGAGGATAATTGGAATTGCAGAAAAAACAATGGCTACCAACCTGCCTTCCATTGAGGACCTGTATATTGCATGAGTAAAAAAGAGGGCTGTGAAAATATCTACAGACCCCTCGCATCCTGGACATAAACTGTTTCAACTCCTACTCTCAAAACGACACTATAGAGAACTGCACACCAGAACAACTAGACACAAGGACAGTTTTTTCCCGAACGCCATCACTCTGCTAAACAAATAATTCCTTCAATGCTGTCAAACTATTGACTAAATCTGCACTACTATTAATCTTCTCATCGTTCCCACCACCCATCTCCTTCCACTTATGACTGTATGACTGTAACTTTGTTGCTTGTATCTTTACGATTTATACTGATATTGATTGTTTCCTAGTATGATTTGATTGCTTAGTTGTATCCTATCATTAAGTGTTGTACCTTATGATTCTTGACAAATGTATCTTGTCTTTTTATGTGCACGGAGAGCGTATGCACCAAAGACAAATTCTTTGTGTATCCAATCACACTTGGCCAATAAAGAATTCTATTCTGTTCTGTTCTGTTCTGTTGTTCTATTCTATTCCATTCCACTCCATTCCATTCCATTCTGCTCTATTTGTAATTTATTCTGTTCTACTTGTAATTTATTCTGTTCCATTCCTATTCCATTCTATCCTTTGTAATTTCATTCTATTCTATTTGTAATTTATTCCTGTTTTCAGCAAAAAAATCATTGTAAATCTTAAAAGTTCCCAAGATTGAGAAACACTGATCCAAAAGATAGATCTTTGGATTGGCCTCCAAAATGCGACCATCCCACATTCTTACTGTCCAACTTTGGGAACTGCTTCACCCTTGTTAAAGACCTTTTTTGATCAACTGCAAATCCATCCCTCATCTACCTGATCAACCTTCTTCCCATTTCCAGAAGGGACTTTACAGGATAGGGGAAGAAATAGCGTCCTGAGATCCAGACCCAGGCCCAGCACCAAATGGACCTCACCATCTTTGATTCAAGGGTCCACTTCCACATCCATCCAAATCAAGCTTACCGAATTGACCATGGAACTGCAAGATCCGGGCGTGGAAACTGTACACCCAAAAGCATCTACAAGGAGAACAGAGAATTAAGAGTAGATTGAGGTGAGCAAAGCTTGGGTTGAAGTCAACTGGTCAACCCAAGGTTTTATCTCAATTCTTCAACTGAGAGGCCAGGTGTTCAGCATCAATTCCTAAACAACTTTACACAATCTGTAAGCATCCAAAACTTCTCCAGTTATCATCTGTCGCTCATCTTGTTTTTCTTGTGGGCTTCAATTCTGGGAGTTGAAGTCCACAGGTCTTAAAAGTTGCCAAGGTTGGACACCCCTCCTTTAAAGAACTGGGCCCAGTTGGGTTCCCCATCAAGAATGGCATAGGTAGAGATATGGACCTTCATGATCCTCCACCTCTTGTTTAAGACACCATTGCCCCATCCCAGGAGGAAGAACCACAAAAACCTCAGTTTTTGAAAACTTCTCACCTTCTCCTTTGACTCTCTTAAGCAGAGTTTGGAGCTCCCTTTGGACCTCATCGAAGTTCTCCACTTGGATCCGAAAGCTGGAAACAGGCAGCTTCTCTTTCTTGAGCCTCTCCAGGGACTCCTTGATGAAGGGATGCATGTCTATCATCTCTTGGTCGGAGGCAAAAAGGTCCATCTTCTCCACCAGCTGCTCGCTGGCCTCCATTCGCTTGAGGACCTGCTCCATGGACTCCAGCTTCTTCTTGGCTTCTTCTTGCTCCTGGCAGAGACGCCGGTCCACTTTCTCCAAAAGTTCCTCCCCCTTCTTCTGGATCCAATGGACCATGTCCTTCACCTTCTTCTGGATCAACTCACGGGTCTCGTTCCGGACCTTCTCCAGCTTCTTCAGTCGCTCATGGACATTGTTGTGGGTACTCTCGGAACTCCTCTTCTTCTCCACCAGCTCCTCCTTCAGCTTGGTCAGTTCCTGCTTCCGGTTCTCAATTTCCACGCGGATGTCACTGTAAAGCTTGGCGTTGTAATGTTCTCCGTCGAGCAGGGCACAACAGCAACAGAGCGGTTTGCAGCAGCCACGACAATAGATGCTGTTGAGCACAAGCAGACCAGTTTTAAAAAAGATGTCTGACTCCCTTCTGTCCTTTCCTGGGTTAAAATGGTTGCATTGCCTATTTCTTTTCAACTTATGACGGGCTACAACGCAAGCAGGCTGAGCCCAAGGGAGGGAGGGAGGGGTCAAACATGTCAATAGTCTAGAGTCTCTTCGCACCCACAAGAGAACTGAGTCCAGCCCACCTTGAATTCCTTCTACTCTTATCTCCCGCTAATTTCCCTTGACTGTTAGTAGTTCAGATTCTCATAGAGAGCTTAAAGGTAAAGGTAAAGATTCCCCTCGCACATGCGTGCTAGTCGTTCCCGACTCTAGGGAATGGTGCTCATCTCCGTTTCAAAGCCGAAGAGCCAGCGCTGTCCGAAGACGTCTCTGTGGTCATGTGGCCGGCATGACTCAATGCCAAAGGCGCACGGAACGCTGTTCCCTTCCCACCAAAAGTAGTCCCTATTTTTCTACTTGCATTTTTTTATGTGCTTTCGAACTGCTAGGTTGGCAGAAGCTGGGACAAGGAACGGGAGCTCACCCCGTTACGCGGCACTAGGGATTCGAACCGTTCAACTGCTGACCTTTTGATCGACAAGTTCAGCATCTTAGCCACTGAGCCACTGTTCCTCCCTCCCCTTAAGCTTAGAGAGCTTAAGCTTGCAATAAACCTTTATATTCCTTTGAACTGCCTGGGCACCTGATATCCTGCGCTTGACAGTTGGCCCTCCCCAAAAACAATTTATGTTTTCTTACAGACATTTCATTACCCAGCTAAGTAACATCACCAGTGCCAGTCCCTGCAGGCCCTCCTTACCTTATGACCTGGTTGTTGTGGGTGGGCTCAGCACAAAAGAGGGTACAAGACTTCCTCGCCCCTTCGAGAAAACTCTGGGCCGTCTCCTTCCTCAGGTCGGCCAGCCGTTGGGTCTCGTGGCTTTTCTGCTTCAAGTACCACTGGTGGGCTTCATGACACTTCAGGCACAGGAACTCCAAGCACTCCGAACACCAAAACTCCGCCGCTTCTTTGCAGAGGTTGCAAACCAGCTCTTGATTGCTGACAATCTTCTGATAGGTGTTCAGCTTGGCCTGGAGGCTGGAGAAAAGCAAGTTATCCTGAAGTGGAAATCTGTCCGAGGCCTGGGCGGGGCTGCCGCACACCGGGCACTGCCCAAGGGGCTTGTAATCCTCAAGGCATTGAGTGCAGAGGGTGTGCAAGCAGGCTAGGAGTTTGGGGTTCTTGGCTTCTCTCTGGCATCTGTGGCACAAGAGGAACTGGAAGTCGCCCTCCATCCCTGGAGAAAAAGAGAGAAGACAAGATTTCAGCCGGGGAATCCTTCGCAGTGGAATCCTCGATTTACAACCGCAAACTGGAAGAGATATGGACTTCAACTCCCAGAATTCACCTAGTGTTGTGACTCCAGCCCCCGAACCTGGCTCCATGCCCGAAAGTGACTCCGAGAGTGAGGGGGAAGAGCCAGTAAGGCTTACCTCGGGAACACCAATTCCTTTGGCTCAGCTCCAGGAGCCAGAACCAGACCAGTCGGAGGACGTAATGAGGCTGTCATCCCCTGATTCCTCCCTTCCCCAGGCTACGCCTTCAGACCCAGCTGATAATAATAATCAAGCTTGGCTTGACCCGCGCTTCAGAAGATTAGAGAGGTGGCGTCATCAAAAGGAAGGGTGGGGCAGGAGCCCCACCCCACAGGATATATAAGGAGCTTTGGGACTGCTCTCACTCCACGGGAAGCAAAGTTTAGCTGATCCGTTTCAAAAAGAGCTGAAAGTCTTGCTACGTGAATCATTTGTTTGAACTTTGGCAGGCAGCTGCGTTTTCTCTGCCAGAACTGATCAGAGCCGTGAATCCACTGGCTGAAGGCCAGCTCGTGGGTCTGAAGTGGGGAAGGAGACAGAACACCTAGCTGTGGAATTCTGGGAGTCGAGGCCCACACCTCTTCCAGTTTGCCAAGGTTGAGAAACACGGTGCTAAACTTTACATACTATATTGGGTTCACACATTCCAGATCAAAAGCCACGGTCAAGCCAGGCTAATAAATCAACCTTTGGCACTTTGAGGCCTTCCAAAGATATTTCACAAGACGAGTCCTCCACTCCTCTGCTCACAATAAAATACCTTATGCCACCAGACTCCAAATTTTGGGCTTAGATAACTTAGAACTATGTCGACTTCAGTCTGACCTAAGCATAGTAGATAAAATTATCTACCCCAATGTCCTATCTGTCAATGATTACTTCAGCTTCAACCACAACAATACATGAGCAAATAATAGATACAAACTCAAGGTAAACCGCTCCAAACTCGATTGCAGAAAATAGGACCAGCAACAGAGAGGTCAATGCCTGGAATGCACTCCCTGACTCTGTGGTTTCTTCCCCAAACCCCCAAAACTTTAACCTTAGACTGTCTACTGTCGACCTCACCCCATTCCTAAGAGGTCTGTAAGGGGCGTGCATAAGTGCACCTTCGTGCCCTCCATCCCTGTCCTAATATTCCTTTTTTACTTACTCTTTTCATGTATCCAAATTATGTTTATACTTTTTACCTGTTATCTTATTGACAAATGAATAACTAAAATAAAATAAATAAATGCATTAGGCAGCTTCTACCCCCAGGGGAACGCTGGCAGTTTTAATTTAATATATCTGGAGGCCACCTAATTGGGAAAGGTGAGAATTAACCACATCCTTTCAGAGAAGCAAGGTGAGTCAGGCTGCTTCACCCAGAAAAAGAATTGGTTTTTTTCCCCACCAAAAGTTATTTCCTCATTGTCTGGAACCAATGCGCCCTGTATGTGTGGGCATGCACGAACACACACCGGTTTTTTCTTTCTTTCTGCACCAACTCAGAAAGCTCAAACTGCCCAAGGAGCTGCTGATTCAGTTCTACAGAGGAATTATTGAGTCTGTCATTTGCACCTCTATAACTGTCTGGTTCGGTTCTGCAACCCAACAAGAGAGACACAGACTTCAGAGGATAATCAGAACTGCAGAAAAAATAATTGCTACCAACCTGCCTTCCATTGAGGACCTGTATACTGCACAAATCAAGAAGAGGGCCGTGAAAATATTTACAGACCCCTCGCATCCAGGACATAAACTGTTTCAACTCCTACCCTCAAAACGACGCTATAGAGCATTGCACACCAGAACAACTAGACACAAGGACAGTTTTTTCCCGAAGGCCATCACTCTGCTAAACAAATAATTCCTTCAACACTGTCAAACTATTTACTAAATCTGCACTACTATTAATCTTCTCATCGTTCCCATCACCCATCTCCTCCCACTTATGACTGTATGACTGTAACTTTGTTGCTGGCAATCCTTATGATTTACATTGATATATTGACCATCATTTGTGTTGTAAGTGTTGTACCTTGATGAAGGTATCTTTTCTTTTATGTACACGGAGAGCATATGCACCAAGACAAATTCCTTGTGTGTCCAATCACACTTGGCCAATAAAAAATTCTATTCTATTCTATTCTATTCTATTCTATTCTATTCTATTCTATTCTATTCCTATGACTATCACTAAGTGTTGTACCTTATGATTCTTGATGAACGTATCTTTTCTTTTATGTACACTGAGAGCCTATGCACCAAGACAAATTCCTTTTGTGTTCAGTCACACTTGGCCAATAAAAATTCTATTCTATTCTATTCTAAAAAGGTGTGTGGAATAGGAAGCTATTAAAACCACAAGCAAAAAACAGAAAAAAATTGTTTCGTGACTGTAACAACTACTTTTTAGTACAGGCAGTCCTGGACTTACGACGATCCATTTAGTGACCGTCCAAAGTTACAAGAGTACTTACCCTCATTTTTCACACTTACGATTTTTGTAGCAGGCAATTTTGATTACGGGATCAAAATGCAGATGATTCACAAAGGGCTTCCTACTTAACAACCGTTGCTGTGTCCCGGCCGGGGTCACGTGATCCCCTTTTGACACCTTCTGACGAGCACAATCCACGGGGAAGCTGGATTCACTTAACAAAGGGGTGACTAACTTATCCAGTGCAGTGATTCCCTTAACAACCGTGGCAAGAAAGGCCGTAAAACGAGGCCGAACTCCACTTAAAACAAATGTCCCTCTTAACAACAGGCAGGTTGGGCTCCATTGGGGTCTTGAGCTTTAGTTCGGGGGTTTGAATCCCTAGCAGAGGTCTTCTGCGTGAGCAGGGGGTTGGGCTAGATGACCTCCAAGGTCCCTTCCAACTCTGTTAATGTAATCTAATCTAAAAAGGATTACCTCTGTTCTAGCCAAATATTAAGGCAGTGTTTCTCAGCTTTGGCAACTGGAAGAGATAGGGACTTCAACTCCCAGAATTCCCCTAGCTGTGGAATTCTGGGAGTTGAGGCAGGGGGTTGGACTAGATTAGGGGTCTCCAACCTTGGCAACTTTTAAGACTTGTGGACTTCAACTCCCAGAATCCCTCAGCCAGCAAAGCTGGCTGAGGAATTCTGGGAGTTGAAATCCACAAGTCTTAAAGTTGCCAAGGTTGGAGACCCCTGGACTAGATGACCTCCAAGGTCCCTTCCAACTCTGTTACTCCTACTGTTATAAGTCGAGGACTACCTGTAAAGGGGAAAATCATTCCCCCAAAAGTACCAACCCCACCTTTTCAGTCCCCCTAGTAGTCCTATCACTGGGGTGGGGGTGGGGGGCAGTGGTGAAATCCAAATTTTTTTTACTACCGGTTCTGTGGGCGTGGCTTTGTGGGCATGGCAGGGGAAAGATATTGCAAAATCTCCATTCCCACCCCACTCTGGGGCCAGCCAGAGGTGGCATTTGCCGGTTCTCTAAATGACTCAAAATTTCTGCTACCGGTTCTCCGAACTACTCAAAAATTTTCCGCTACTGGTTCTCCAGAACCTGTCAGAACCTGCTGGATTTCAACCCCGTGGTGGGGGGCTTTCTAATAAACCCGAGACCGAATACGAGCCCCTCTCCCCTCTTTTCTCGGGTCGCCCCAAACCCAACCCGCTTTTTCAGCACCGTCCGAACGTGGTCAACGCCGGGAAGAAACCCTCGAGCCGCTTCCCAGTTCCTTGATCTGGGCCAGGAGGTTCGGCAAACTGGTCCAACGGGTTGCACATCCCCCCATACGGAGAACAAGACCCCCCTCCTTCCCCCCCCTCCTCCCCCTTCCTCCGAGACCCCCCGGAGAAGAAAACGCAGCCCGGACTCAACGCACCGAATGCGCCCCTTGAAATCGGCTGCAGGAGGGACCAAGGCGGCTTTGGCTGGCTTGGCTGGCTGGCTGGGGGGGCTGCCACCGTCTCCCTTCCCCTGCTTGGAAGCCCGGAGAGGCTGTAGCTGCAGCCGCTGGACAGAGAAAGGTGGGGAACTCTCTCTCTATCTCTCTATCTCTATCTCGCACACGCACAACCGTCTCCTCCTTCCCGGGCGGCAGGCGGCGAAGTGAAAGTTTCGTTTTCTCCCCGCCAGCAGCGGAGCTGCGCGGAAGACCGACAGGAAGGGGCGGTTTGCGAGGGGGAGGAGAGTCAGCTGGCAAATCCGGGTTGGGGGTGGGAGAGAGAGAGAGAAAGAGGGAGGAAGGGGCAGAGAGAGAGAGAGAGAGAAAGAGAGAAAGGGGAGAGAGAGAAAGGGGAGAGAGAGAGAGAACGGGAAAGAGAGATAGAGAAAGGAATAGAGAAAGATGTGTGTGTGAGAGAGGGAGGGAGAGAGAAAGGAGCAGAGAGAGAAAGGGAGAGAAAGGTAAAAGAGAGAGAAAGGGACAGAGAGAAAGATGTGTGTGAGAGAGAGAGAAAGAAAGAAAGAAAGAGGGAGAAAGGGGAGAGAGAGAGAAAGGAGCAGAGAGAGAGAAAGGGACAGAGAGAAAGATGTATGTGTGAGAGAGAGAGAGAAAGGGAGAGAGAAAGGTAAAAAGAGAGAAAGGGACAGAGAGAAAGATGTGTGAGAGAGAGAGAGAAAGAAAGAAAGAAAGAGGGAGAAAGGGGAGAGAGAGAGAAAGGGACAGAGAGAGAAAGATGTGTGAGAGAGAAATAAGCAAGAGAGAAAGGGGAAGAGAGAGAGGGAGAGAGATCAAGATCTGGTGCAGAAATCTACTGGGCTCCTTTCTCTCTTTCTCTTTTCACCCCCAATCACAGAACACAGCAGGGCATTTAACAGTAACAGAGTTGGAAGGGACCTCAGAGGTCTTCAAGTCCAACCCCCCTGCTCAAGCAGGAGACCTTATGTAAGTAATCCTCGACTTACAACCCCAGTTGAGCCCAACATTTCTGTTGTTAAGCGAGACACTTGAGTTTTGACCCATTTTACCACCTTTCTTGCCACGGCTGTTAACCGAATAGCTGCAGGTGATAAGTTAGTAACCTGGTTGTTAAGTGAGTCTGGTCACTAAATGAACTGTGATAAGTCGAGCGCTACCTATATATCATTTCAGACCAATGGCCGTGTCCTGCGTCTTCTTAAAAAACCCTCTAGTGATGGAGCATCCACAAGATCTTCTGGAGGCAAGGAGTTCCATTGGTTAATTGAAATTCCTCCTTGGTTCTAGGTTGCTTCTCTCCTTGATTGGCTTCCATCCATCGTTCCTTGTCCCTAAGAAACATCGCCTGACTGACTTGATGCCTTTTTAATTCGGTCTTCGTCCGTTTCCCTGGCAACCAGCGGAAGAAAGGTGGTACAGAAAGAACCCAGCAAACTTCTGAAGACTTTATGGCCGGAAAGAGCCCAGCAAACTTCTGAAAACTTTATGGCCGAGTCTTTCCCAAGCCATCTCCTCCCTGGGTTGCCCCATTCAGGCGCCTTTTGAAAAAAGACTGTAGAAAGTTAGCACCCACCCCCCTCCTAGGAGAATAAAATATTTTAGAAAATAGTTAAAAGGCAGAATATATTTCCCTGGATGAGAAATGGAGAAACATGTTTTAAAGACAAAGCAGCTTCCTGACTCCCTCCACCTTTGTCAATGGGCCAGAGGCAGAAACTCATTCTCCCCCCATCTTTGTCAATGGGACCATCATCTGCAACACAATAGGACCCATCTAGCAACTGAAACTCACCACATGACACCTGGGAAGATTACATCAGCCAGCAAGGCTAGCTAAGACCCCCACCCCCTGGGAGTCTGACTGCCAATCAGGATACTCTTCCTGTGCCCCAGAAAGTTCAAAGCTCAGAAAAAGCATAAAGCCAGGGAGTGCACAGCATGTCATCCCTTTTTCTGTTCAGGAACTCAAGCCGTGTGATCCTGACCACCATTAAACCATCTTTCCAAGCAGCCTCCATGTTTCCAGTGTCTTAGTCCCCACTTGGAACTGAACCCAGATTATTTCTTCCAACAAGACAATGGGGGGCCTTGGAGAGGTCTACCACCACTGAGCATCTTCAAAAGGGGAGGGGGGGAGAGACCCCACATTTCAACCCTGAGCTACCAATATAGGGGGTTGAGGGAAGGAAGGAAGGAAGGAAAGAAGATTATAAATAAAAATGTACAATTACGAAATGATAGATTGGGTGAAAATGGAAAAGAAACTGAAAAGAAAGTATATAATATTAGAAAATTGGATTTTACTTAGTTACAATTTTTGCCAGAATATTCTCTTTTTTTTGTAATTTTTATCCATATTCTAATATTTGAATATGTTAAATTGTATAAGATAGGATATGGCCAATACTCTGTTCATAAATTATGTATGTGTGTGTGGGGGAAATTAAAAAATCAATCAAAACTTATATATATGTGTGTGTATGTGCGTGCATATGTATGTATGTAGGTAGGTAGATAGGTAGGTAGGTCTTGGCATATTCGGGTCTTTTCCCGTGTAAGGTTGAGAGTATCTTGGCGACGTTTCGACGAGGTCTCACTCGTCATCTTTCCTTCTTTCTTTCCTTTCCTTTCTTCCTTCTCCCCTTCCTCCTTTCCTTCCTTCTCCCCTTTCCTTTTTTCCCTTCTTTCCTTTCCTTCTTTCCTTCTTTTCTTCCCTTCCTTCTCCTCCATCATTCCTCCCTCCCTTCCTTTTTTCCTCCTCCCTTCCTCTTCCTCTCGCTCTTTTCTTCCCTTCTCTCCATCCAGCTCCCTTTCTTCCAGGTCCATTTGACTTCTAAAATTTATCTTTATTTATTTATTTTTGCCACACAGTATATATAAGCATAAGCATGAAATTACTTTACAATATATGAGCATATATAAGTATGAGTATGTAATAACTATATTAATTGGATATAACTAAAGGAAACCCAAATTCAAATACAGTGATGGCTCAGTAGCACCTAAATTCTGTAGAGTCATATGCAAAAATGAAACCAGCAAAAGAAATTTCATCTATACTATAAACACAATTGCCAGAAACAACCTCAGCTATAACAAACTTAGAGCTAGACCAGACTTATCATTCCTACAACGTATTAGATCCCGTGAACTTCGTTCAGAGCTCATCTCTGACATTAATACAATTGAACGCATCCAGAAATATTTTACAAGAAGAGTTCTCTGCTCCTCTGAAAACAACAAAATACCTTATATACCACCAGACTTGAAATCCTGGGATTAGAAAACTTAGAACTCCGCCGAATCCGACATGACCTGTGTTTAACACACAGAATCATCTATTGCAATGTCCTTCCTGTTAAAGACTACTTCAGCTTCAATTGCAACAATACAAGAGCAAACAATAGATTCAAACTTAATGTTAACCGCTTCAATCTTGATTGCAGAAAATATGACTTCAGTAACAGAGTTGTTAACGCTTGGAACACACTACCTGACTCTGTGGTCTCTTCTCAGAATCCCCAAAGCTTCAACCAAAAACTGTCTACTACTGACCTCATCCCATTCCTAAAAGGACTATAAGGGGCGTGCATAAGAGCACAAAAGTGCCTACCGTTCCTGTCCTATTGTTCCCTTTCATGATATCAAATTAATATAGTTATTGCATACTTTTACTTATATATATATATGTTTTTATGATGTGTTGTTGTTTTATATCAATGTTTGCGTATACTGTTGTGACAAAATAAAATAAAATAAAATAAAAAGAAACAATAGGACAGGAACGGTAGGCACGCTTGTGCTGTTATGCACGCAACAGATTTCCCAATTCAAGAAACAAAGATATGGAGAGCAGGGGATGCCAGAGGGCAAGATTCCCTCCCCTCTCCCCTTTCGACACCCCCCCCTCTCTCTTGAATTTTTGAATGCTAGCCAGGATGAACTGGATGCTAGCCAGGATAGCCTACTACTATCCCTGGAGCATCCCCCCCTCCCTCCCAGCTGGAACATTCCCCTGCTTGCAAGGCAGTGCTCCCCACACCACCCACCCACCCACCCACCGCCCAGGGGAAACGTGACAAACGTCTGAATCCTCCTGGCTGGGGGGAGGGGGGAGGAGGAGGAGGAAGAGGAGGGCGCCAGGGAGAGTCACGGGTCTCCTCCTTTCCCAAGAGGTAAGAGGCGGGTAGGTTGCAAGGAAAACGAAAGTTGAACGCTTCCGCAGATCGCGTCGTCCTTGCGGGGTTGGAAAGGGCTGCTCGGATTGCAAACGGAGTGCGATGGCCGGGGAAGCCCCTGCGGAGCCCGAGGCGCCCTCCTGCCAGTTGACGGTAAGCTTCGGAGGTCGCGCCGGGCGCGGTGGGCGAAGGTTTTCCCCGGTTTTGTTCCAAAGTAACCGGGGTAGGTGGGAGGTGGGTGGGCGGTGGCCGGTCAGCTCCGGGGCAGAAAGAGAGCAGAGGTGTTTAGACCTTGAATGCTGAACACTTTCTTGCAGCTGGAGGGTGGGGGGAGAAGCTCTCCGCTCCCCCGTCCCCTCCACCTGCATGGTCCCATCTAAGAGTTCTACAGGTAGGATGGAGCGAGAGACGGGAGATGCTTGCCCTTAGAACAGGGGTCTCCAACCTTGGCAGCTTTAAGCTTTGCTGGCTGGGGGACTCTGGGAGTTGAAGTCCACTAAGCTTAAAGCTGCCAAGGTTGGAGACCCCTGCCTTAGAACAAGGGGGGCTGCTTCCCCCTTGAGAAGGGCTTGCAAAGACCCATAAACGCCCCCCCCCGCCCCATCCTCCATTCCCCCCTTCCCTCTTCAGCATCTCCCCATCCAGTTTCTTTTCCTCCTTTTCCTTTAATTTTCTTTTTTTCTTCCTTCCTTCCTGGTTCTGGGTGCTTCAGGTATGCCTCTCGGGGTGGATTCCAAGCACCTGGGCCGTTTTTTTTTGAAGCAGGGGTGTGTTAACCCTTCAGCAGACTTAAGCACGAGCTTCCGGCACCAAGCCTACAGGGGTACCGCAAAGTTGAGAAAGAAAGAAAGAAAGAAAAAATAAACAGCCAATGAAGTTATAATGAAGTTATAAGGGGCGTGCATAAGAGCACAAAAGTGCCTACCGTTCCTGTCCTATTTTTCCCTTCATTATATCAAATTAATATAGCTGATGCATATTTTTTTACATATATATATATAGGTCTTTGGTTGTTCGGGTTTTCTCCCGTGTAAAATTGGAAGTGTCTTGGCGACGTTTCGACGAAGTCTCATTCGTCATCTTCAGGCTTCAGCTTCGTGCTTCTGGGAGCACGAAAGCTGAGAAGCACGCTGAAGCCTGAAGATGACGAATGAGACTTCGTCAAACGCCGCCAAGACACTTCCAATTTTACACGGAGAAAACCCAACAACCAAAGACCTATATACAAACACCCGTGAAAACCTCAGAAAATATATATATATATATATATATATATATATATATATATATATATATATATATATATATATATATATATATATATATATATATATATATATATATATATATATATATTCTTCATGATACATTGTTTTATTTATGACAATGTTTGTGTATACTGTTGTGACAAAATGAAATAAATAAAAAAAAGTTTGTACAAGATGTACAAAGGAGCTGGGGGGGGGCAGCAAGATTTGTTAGTGCTTAGGGCACCAGTGGATGCGGTGGCTCAATGGCTAAGATGCTGAGCTTGTCGATCAAAATGTCGGCAGTTCAGCGGGTCGAATCCTTAGTGCCGCGTAACGGGGTGAGCTCCGGTGACTTGTCCCAGCTTCGGCCAACCTAGCAGTTCGAAAGCCCGTAAAAAAAATGCAAGTAGAAAAAATAGGGACCACCTTTGGTGGGAAGGTAACAGAGTTCCGTGTGCCTTTGGCATTGAGTCATGCTGGCCACATGACCACGGAGACGTCTTCGGACAGAGCTGGCTCTTTGGCTTTGAAACGGAGATGAGCACGCCCCCTAGAGTCGGGAACAACCAGCACATATGCACCAGCGAGCCTCAATCCACCACTGTTCGGAAGGAATCCCTGTCTTCCAGATCAAGTTGGACTGCATCTCCCATGAACCCCGGCCAACATGGGAGTTGGAGTCAGCAACAGTTGGAAAGCCGGACTTGACTTCTATAGCTAAGGAGTTTCAGTCAGGCAGGAAACAGAAGGAACGAATTCTACTTTTTTGTAAGGCTAAAATCTTGCAAGGCCTAAAGATTCAGACTTTTTGCTGCTACTTTAAATGGGTTGATCCGATAGAAAAGGTACTCAAACTTATTCCTCTGCCCTATGAGTCACTAAGGGCTCCTGCCTCTGTTCTCCGGTTGTATTATCTCTTCCCTTCCTCCCCCCAAGGTCATCCACGCAGTCCTTTACATCAGCTACCGAATTGAGAACTGAGTTAGAGAAGCAGTCATTTAATACAAGACCATTGTTTCTCAACTTCAGCCTCTTGAAGATTAGTGGACTCCAATTCCCAGAATTCCTCCCCCCACCCAAATCAATCTTCTGGGGGAATTCTGGGCGTTGAAGTCTACCGGTCTTCAAGTTGAGAAAAACGGAGCTCATGGGTTGATGATTTCCACTCCAGGACATCTGGAAATCTTCCAGATTTTAACTCCCAGAATTCTCAGCCTGGGCCATGCTTGCTGGGGAATTCTGGGAATGGAAATCAACCAATCTGAGAGCGGCTGAGATTGGCAAAGATTGGGTTTAGATTTTTTATGCAAAAAAAAAAAAAAAAAGGAAAACGAACAGCTTTGGAAGGAAACCAAATAACCCCGTGTGGTGGTGTTACGGTAAGTTCTCCTCTTGTTTGCTTTTTGGTTGGCAGTTGACTTCCTCCTCCGTCATTCAAAAGAACTTAGCAAAACCAAAATTGTTGGGACAGGAGAGAGTCTGAAAAATCACCAAAGCCCTCCCACCACACCCAACTTATTCCTTTCCAGTTGCGTTCATAGAACTGTGTTGGGTTAATCGTGATGTTCCTCTTGTGACTTCCTCTTCCACAGGTGATGAATGAAGAGTTTCAGTTCCTCCTATGTGACAGGTGCCACGCAGAGGTCCCATACCCCAAACTCCTGCCCTGCCTTCACAATCTGTGCTCCCAGTGCCTTGAAGGAAACAATCCAACCGATCTCTGCGTCATCTGTGGAACACCACACTTCCACCTTGCAGAGGCCCCCGAAACTCTGAATAACGTCTTCTTTGCCAACCTTCAAGCCAAGTTCAGTATCTACCGGAAGGTCACTAGGAGCAGATCCCCGGTTTGTGACAACTGTAAGAAAGAGGCAGAGTTTTGGTGTTCCACCTGCGAGGAGTTCCTTTGCCTCTTGTGCTTTCGAAGCCACCAGAGGTACCTGAAGAAAGACAGTCACGAAGCCAGACCACTGAAGGACTTCCAGGCACAATCTTGCAAAGACTTCCTCTCGACCATCAGAAAACCCAACACCATGTTTTGTTCCAAGGCGGGGCACAGCACCCAAATGTTAAGGTAGGTTGTCCATCTCTGCTTCATTCTCAAGTGGAGAATCTGTTTTAAGCCACCACCATGTTGCCCATCGCCTGGTTTTCTAACCTGCCCAGAAATGGATGGTTTTCGAATCTGGGGCAAAAAGCAGTGAAGTTTGTTGTTCCAATAGACATCTGAAGAGCAAGGCGTAGAGAAGTTTGGAACTAACTAGCTTAAGAGTTAGGGACGCAGTAGCTCAGTGGCTAAGACGGTGAGCTTGTCGATTGAAAGGTCGGCAGTTCAGCGGTTCGAATCCCTAGTGCTGCGTAACTGGGTTAGCTCCCGTACCTTGTCCCAGCTTCTGCCAACCTAGCAGTTCGAAAGTAGATAAAAAATGCAAGTAGAAAAATAGGAACCACCTTTGGTGGGAAGGTAACAGCGTTCTTTGCATCTTTGGCATTGAGTCATGCCGGCCACATGACCACGGAGACGTCTTCGGACAGCGCTGGCTCTTTGGCTTTGAAATGGAGATGAGCACCGCCCCCTAGAGTCAGGAACGACTAGCACATCTGTGCGAGGGGAACCTTCACCTTTACCTTTTAGCTAAGAGTTAGTTCAACTAAGACCATGGGAAGAAGAGAAGTGCCACCAGCTTTAATGAAATAAGTACCAGTTGGGTTTCCAGGACACTCAGCATGGCTTGTAGAATATAAGTCCCAGTTCACCCAACATTCTGCGGTATAAGGCAATGTGGGAATATCCTCCGAAGCTTAAGTTTCAGGAAATGAGATCTCATTCTTGCAGACAAGTCTCCAGTTTCTCAGGATGGAAGTATCTTAGCTTGGACAATCATGAATCTGGATATTTCTTTAAGGACAATTGTTCTAGCTTTGTATCTCTAGCTAGGTTTAACTAGGCTAATCTTAGTTTGGAGAACTGAGGCAGAGAGATCCTTGAATCCCACTTCACATTCAATTCTCCATGGGATCCTTGGTCCTCTCTCAGGTTGGGGTCCTTGGGGTCCTGAGCTCCAAGGTCAGAAAGTATCAAGGATCCCACAGTTCAACCCTGAGTTAGAAATATTCTATCATTATTCTATCGGTTCTATTATGAAGAGCTTTATCTTAATATTGATGGTTTATTTCCTCCATAGTTTTAATCAAGTAGGTCTTGTATTCAAAGCAACAGGTAGCTTGGACAGTCATAAATCTGGATATTTAAGGACAATTGTTCAATGCTTGCTGGGTTTAACTAGGCCAATCTTTGCTTGGAGGCCTCAAACAGATCCCTTCTGTTCCTCCTAAAAAGACATTTCTCCCAATCTTCAGCAGTAAATAGTGTATTTCCTCCATAGTTTTAATCTAGTAGTTTTACTCAACAAGTAATGTTTTTCTCCTCCTTAATGGGATGGTGACATGCTTGAAGATGCTCAGGTGTCTAACATGATCTGACTGGGTGCTAAAGACCCAGTTTTGAGGTCCGTGAAGTAATCAGGGATGGACAGCAGCCCAATTGGAAATCACAAGCTTTGCCTTTCTTCTTCCCCAGCCTCTATTGTAGGCAGTGTAGTCAATCCATGTGTGCTGTTTGTGCCCTACTGGACAGCGAGCACATGGGTCAACATTGCGACATCAGCCAGGAAATCCAACTTAGGCAGAATGAATTGCAGAACATGAGCGCGGAGCTGAGGGAGAAGAAGGACGTCTACGACAGGAACTCCAGCAGCCTTGAGGAACTGGTGAGAAACATGGAGCGGTTGAGAAATGAGACGCAAGAGCTGATCCAGCAGAAGATAGAGGAGATGATCCAGATGCTGCGAGAAAAGGGCGAAGGGTTCTTAGCAGAAGTAGAGGCCCATCATAACCACCAGGTCCAAGACGTGAAGAAGAAGCTGCAGGAGATGGATGGAGTGGTCCAGAGAATCACATCCAGCCAGAGGTTGGTAGAGAAGTTGCATATCTATGCTTCTGGCCAGGAGGTGTTGGAGATGCATCCTTTCCTGAAAAAGTCCATGATGGAGCTCAGAAGGAAACAGCCCTCTATGGCAGAGAGAATCGAAGTGAGGAACTTCCTAGAAACCAAGAGCCAACTTCAAAATTTGCTCGAAAGAGTGACAAGAGACAGAGGTAAGATTTTGCACAGATATGCAGTTAGTCTTCCATTTATAACAATTGGAATTTCTGTCACTGAGCAACGCAGTTATTAAGCCAGTCGTCAGGGAAATGGACCGAATTTTAGGATCATTTCTACCACGGTCATTAAGTGACTCATGCGGTCATTCAGTGAATCCAGCTTCCCCCATTGACTTCACTTGTTGGAAGCCAGCTATATTGTAAGCCACCCAGAGTCGTTGGGTATGAGATGGGTGGCAAATAAATTTCATAATAAATAAATAAACTAGGAAAGACACAAATTGTATTCATAGCCGTGGACTGCAGAATGTTGCTGCAAACTGCCATAAATGGCAGTAATTCCCTCCCAACGCCTCTCCCAACTGCCTCTCCTTTAAACTCCATCCCCAGGTGTGCCTTGTGAAGGGAATCGGGGCCCTTTCCTTCCTCGTAAGCCACACAATCCATATTGCTCTCTTCTCTGTTCCTCCCTGCATTGCCTAGGATGAGGAGGGGGTGGGCCTTGGTCTTCATCTAAACCCCCTCTCCCTTGTTCTACTTCTTTCCTTGTTCTGTCCTCCCTCGCCTCCGTCCAAGTGATGGCTTAATTAGCTGGCACTATCAGCTCTGGCAGTAGAATAGCCAGCGTATGCCAAGAGCCTTCATTATCTTCCTGGTGAGCCAGGGAGAGCTGGTGAGTCACCCAGGAACAAACGTCAGCTCAATCAGTGGATCCTGGAGCTGAGCCAGGGAAGCCAGTGCTCCCGAGATAAGTCCTGACGGCCCTTCCCCCTCACTGTCCAAGTCACTTTCTGGCAGGAGGCCCGGCTCGGGGGGCGCAGACCCAACACCCCTGCTCTGCCCAGCCTGACTTTGCCCTTCCCCAGTTTCCTCCACAGCCAACGGAACCACTCTCCCGCTCTCTGCCAGCTGTTTGTCTTCTGTTTCAGATTCAGACTCCAACTTTCCCAGAGGATCTGGAGCTACGACACCAACACCAGGTACCAGTTTAATAATGTCTTTTAAGAAACTAGATCAGGGCTCACCAAACTTGACAACTATAAGAGAGGTGAACTTCAGCTCCCAGAATTCCTCCGCCAGCCATACATGGAATTCTGGGACTTGAAGTCCACAAATTATTAAAGTAGTTCCATGCCAGTACTCTAGCCCAGGGGTCTCCAACCAGGGTGACTTTAAGACTTGTGGGCTTCAACTCCCAGAATTCCATGTACGGCTGTCGGAGGAATTGTGGGAGTTGAAGTCCACAAGTCTTAAAGTCACCCCGGTTGGAGCCCCCTGGGCTAGCGTACTAGCATGGAACTACTTTAATAACGATAGCTGTATTTAATCTATTATTGCATTTTCCAGGGTCCCAAACACATAGCTTTCTGGAAGAGGCAGTACTGCCAGCAAAAACTATAGAATTACATTTTTTATGATTGCGTCTTTACTCTCTTGTCCTGTTTTCTAATCCTTTTTGTTTTCTGCCTTCTTTAGAAACTGTTCCAGCTAAACCCCAAACAGAGCCTCAGGAGGTGAGCTGGCTTCCACGGATACCCTATATATACAGACTGTATGTTGCATTACAGCGCAGATGTGTTACCCTGCAGCAGCTCAAAATCAGGAGCCCTTACTGAGGAATGTTAAGGTTTTAAGGAAGAGATTAGACAAAGATTTGTCTGAAATGGTATGAGGTTTCCTGCGTGAGTTGCGGGTTGGACTAGAAGACCTCCAAAGCCCCTTCCAACTCGGTTATTCTGAATTTGTTTGTTAAAAGGCATAGGTTTTGTGAGTTACAGCACGTGCTATCGGATGCAAATGTCATTGCCAATCAAAATATTCAGAGGTCAACGTTGACCCTTAAAACGAAGACTCAGGTTTTGTACTAGACTGTGTAAATTCCTGTACAGGTAGGAACAGACGAACAGAGGAGTTGGAAGGGACCCTTGGAGGTCTTCTAGCCCAACCCCCTGCTCAGGTAGGAAACCCTGTGTCATTTCAGACAGATGGTTGTCCAATCTCTTCTTAAAAACTTCCAGTAGACTTCGAATTACGACCACAGTTTACGTGGCTCAGTGAAACATTTTCCTAAGTGAGTTTTGATTCCATTTTATGACTCTTTTTGCCCCTGTCAACGCTGACAGCAGCCCCGTTTGTTAAATGAATCACTACAGTCGTTAAATTTGCAACAGCGTCATTAAGTCAATCTGGCTTCCCCGTTGACTTTGATGGTCAAAAAGTCACAAAAGGGGATCACGTGAGCCCCACCCCCACCCCCCGGACACTGCAACCGTCATAAATACCTGCCAGTTGCCAAGTGTTTGAATTTGGATCACACGATTGTGGGATGCCGCCACGGTCGTAAGTGTGAGAAACGGTCCTAGGATCCTTTTTTCAGTGCCGTTGTAACTTCAAACGGTCACTAAATGAATGGTTGTAAACGAAGGACTACCTGTGCCCAAGATACGCCTCTCACTGTTGTGGTCCACCAGCAGCCTACGGAGCTGGGAACGGAGTCGGACAACGATGAGGCTGAAATGGGGCCAGGGCCATCAGGGAGTGAGGTGGAGACTCCAGAGCCTCCAGAGACTGATAGTAGTGAGGCAGAGGAACAGGAGGAGCCTGTTCCTGATGCACGCATGAGAAGAGCTGCCAGAAGGCAAGAGCAGCTCAAGCAGAAAGGACAACTCAGAAGTAGGGCCAGGAGATGATTGGCCCCTCCCATAAGGCTTAAAACAGACCAGCAACGGCGTTTGGGCTTTGCTGGAAAAACAACGTTGGTAGCTTCATCTTCTTGCATTTGTTTCATATCGGTGTCTTCTGAACGTTTGCCCAGAAAGGCCTTTGGCAGTTTGCCTAATTGGACCAAGGTTGGCGATAGGACTGAGGAATTTGTGTTGGGAAGAATTTGTTTTAATTTGAGTTGAACGATGCTGGGAATGAAGTAATTTTCAGCTGTTCGAATAAAGTTTGTTTGTTTTGTTTTCACAAACTGAGTTTCCTACTACCTACTGGGGCCTGGGTCACAGCACTCGCCACAGAAATATCATCATTACTTTTTCTTTTGTTTTTCTTCTAGAACCTTTTTGGAAGATCATCGCTAAAAAGGGAATACGTTGAAGAGGCAACCAACACCACCGGCCATCCCAAAATGGTCAAAATTGAGCCGTTAAACAATGAGGAAACCTTGATGAACAAACCGGGGACCAGTTATGGATCCACTGGAGGTCCTTATGTCACAGGAAGCCAAAGAGGCCTCAGAGAAACCCCTGAGGATACCCTACTGGTTGCTGCTGAGGAGTATTCAAATTCATCTGATCTAGGTAGCGTGTTACGTTCAGGATTACCCCATCTTGAAACTTGAAAAGAGAATTTCACTTCATGCGTAAAATAGATTCTATTTTGGGAGGTATGACGGACAGTTTCTTTCTGGCCGAAGTTCATTCCATGGAAGGCCTGAGAATAATGCGGCCACAAAGATGATAATGGTGATGGTTGATGAAAAGTGGAGAGACCCAATTACAGGACCAATGGGGGCCCTGTTAGAAGGCCTGAAAGTTGGGAACCTCCTAGAGAAAGTCTATCTATGTGGTCACTAGACATTTGTTGTTGTTAGTTGTGAAGTCGTGTCCGACCCATCACGAGCCCATGGACAACGTTCCACCAGGCCTTCCTGTCCTCTACCATCTTCTGGAGTCCATTTAAGATCACGCCTACTGGTTCAGTGACTCCATCCAGCCACCTCGTTCTCTGTCCTCCCCTTCTTCTTTTGCCCTCAATCTTTCCCAGCATTAGGCTCTTCTCCAGGGAGTCCTTCCTTCTCATTAGGTGGCCAAAGGATTTGAGTTTCACCTTCAGGATCTGGCCTTCTAGAGAGCAGTCAGGGTTGATCTCCTCTAGGACTGACTTGTCTGTTCGCCTTGCAGTCCAAGGGACTCGCAGGAGTCTTCTCCAGCACCAGAGTTCAAAGGCCTCAATTCTTTGGCGCTCAGCCATCCTTATGGTCCAACCTTCACAGCCATACATTGCAACTGGGAAATAGACATTAGATGTAGTGATTTGATGCTCACTTAATGGAACATTATCCAAGAAGTAGCTTTTCATTGTGATTTCATTATGGCTATTCCTTAACCTCCGTCCTTTCTTTGGCAGAAAATGACTCTTCGATGAACATTTCTTCAGAAGAAGAAGAATCCACTGATGATGATGATGAAACCGGGGTGAGTCCATAGTCACCTAGGGCCAGAATGCCACCTCCTCTTTGGCATTCTCTTCATAACATGAGTTTCTGCCCCAAGAGCAGGGGTAAAATCTATGTACCTTCTCTACTGGATTGGAAGTGCCCGTGCGTGTCACGCCTGCTATTTTGGACCTCGGCGCATCGCAAAGCCTTCTGCGCATGCACAGAGGGTAAAAAACAGGTTACTTCCTGGTTAAAACAAGGAAGTAATGATGTCCAAGTGGGTGGGCAGAGCTTTGCACTGCCACTGCTACCAGTCCTCCAAACCACCTACTGCTGCCACTACTAGTTCGCCCGAACCGGTGCAAATTGGTAGCATTTCACCCCTGCCCAAGAGGTACAATCAGGGGTGGGATTCTACTGGTTCAGACCGGTTCTGGCGAACCGGTAGTTCCAATGGTGAGCTGAGAGCGAACCAGTTCACTCCAATGATCGGGTTGGCCAGCCCACCCGCCTCTGCGCTTTATTTATCTTTTATCTTCTCAGCTGATTGGCTGAGAATTGTGATTGTGTTACTCCCAAGTGGTAACACAGAAGGTTAGTATTTGTGAAACTGCGCAAAGCACGCAATCACCGAACTGGTTGTTAAACCCGGCAACACCCCACCACTGGGTGCAATGATTTGTAGACCAATCAATTTTTTTTATGAGCAAAATTTTTTATTTTCCATAATAATTCCCACAATTTGACCAGTGTACAATACAATCACTTATCCAACAATCATTCCTATACACGAATTATACTCAATCAGGGCTGCTCGACCGCCACTCCCTCCCTTAATCCTTTCTTCCCTTCTCATCCTTCTTCAACTTTCCCCACCTTCCTTCTCCTCACTTTCCTCCTTCCCCTCCTCCTTCCCACTTCTCACTACCATCCTTTCTAACCCTCTATCTTCTCCTTCTTCTTCTCCTCCTATCCTTTCTTCTCCCTCCCTTCTTTCCTACCTACCCACCTACCTACCTACTTTCTTCCTTCTTTACTCCTCTTTCCTTACCCTTTCCCTTCGGGAGTGGTTACCGAGCAGTCCTGACTTTACACCATTCCAACTTATTTAATTCTACCATTATTCTTGTACAATGGCAACCAATCAATTTATAGTCTTCCTTCCCCCATTCCCCCGAGACTTCCCAGAACAGAATACAGGGTATTGTAACTAACAAACATAATCTAAAATATAACATAAAACATATTCCATTTCACACCATCACACTATCAATTCCCTTCTTTCTTAAACTAATACATAGCAATTCCTAACTTCACTCAAAAACTAATTGATATTTTTTAATCTGATACTTATTTTGAATATAATCAATCCACTTCCTCCATTCCAAAATATATTTTTCTTGTGTGCATTCAAGTAGGCAGAAATTTTTGCCATTTCTGCTAAATTTGATACTTTACTAATCCATTCTCCAATTGTAGGTAAGTCTTCTTTCTTCCAATATTGTGCAATCAATAGTCTTGCAGCAGTTATTAAGTTCAAAATCAGTTTTGTCTCTATAACAGTGCAATCTGGAATTATTCCTAATAAAAAGAACTGTGGAACAAACTTGATCTTCTTTTTCAAAATGTTCTGCATAATCCACCATATTTTAATCCAAAAGGCTTTAACTTTTTTGCAATCAATTTGAGGACATCTATCTATGCCACCTCAAGAAACGATTCACGGATCCTCCTTTCGCTGCATTGGCTGGGACAGCAATATCTCAACTGACCACATCTAAGGTGGAGAAAACAGATTTGGCTCGTTTCACGCGATTTCTTGTCGTGGAAGGAGGATCTTAACTACAATTTATTTACTGCAATATGTCCGTTAGTTCTTGAAGTTAATATGACTCTTGCCTTGACAACTGAGCTTCATGATTCAAATTCTACCACTTTTTACCAAAAATATATCATGATTGAGGGGACAAGTCAAATAGTTCTGGATCTCCAGAGCGTAACATTGATGGTTCATCTTCTTTGCAGGCCTCAGTCCTTCCCCTGGACATCAACCCTACATCACCAGTTGGCCAGAAAATGAGGTATCCGTTAAGCAAACCTGTAGATGTCAGCTTGGAGTCCAGGATCATATTCTTTGATCTCAAGACTCTACGTAAGTGGTCTCCAAGATATTTGTGACCTGGGAGCCAAGTGTGGTCACCTTGCCTGAAGTAGGTCAACTCAACCTTCTGTTTCCTAGAACAGGGGTCTGCAAATTTGGCTCCTTTAAGACTTGCGGACTTCAACTTCCAGAGTTGAGCAAAGACTCCAAGGCAGGCATTTCCTTAAAGTTCCATTTTATTAGAGATGTCATATGGGCACATCTGGGAAAACCCAAATCTGAAGTCTCCCGGGTTTTCCCCACCCAAAGGAAAGTCAAAATCCCTTCCCCTGAACCCACATGTCCATCACATGGTCCAATCTGGTCATCATCCTAACTGGAGCTGTTTCCCAATCACGCCTCTCCAGGTGCAGGCTGAATGTCCTTGACTCCCAGTGAAAGAATGTTGTTATGGCGATACATCTTACCATATATATATGGAATTGAAAAAAATCATTTCCACTTCTACATTTCTGAATTTGGATGAAAAGTTATGCAAGAGACATGAACACTTGAATTGTATCACCTACAATTGTCTTGACTAATCAGCACGGTATAACGTTAACTACTGTAATAATTTAAGTGATACACTGTGGTATTTTTATTTAATATGAGATATTAAACAGGTTCTTTTAAAGTTGCCAATAGTTAAGACAGAATACAAATTATTAAAAATTGCTGATTAGTAAGCTTTTGGGTTCAGTTCAAAGTTATAGTTATTATCTTGACAGCTTTTTACAATACAGCACTGGAATGTACCATATAATGCCTTGCCAGTAAGAAATAACAATAAAAAGTTGAGCAAAGCTGGCTGAGGAACTCTGGGAGTTGAAGTCCACAAGTCTTAAAGGAGCCAAGTTTGCAGACCCCTGTCCTAGAATGACCTGAAACCATAAAGCATGAGTCACGATCACCATCACCTTTGTCAGGAGTAGCACTAAGGCCCATAGCCTTGAAGGGGTGCAGGTATTCCCAGGAGACTCCATCATTCCATCTTCATCAATCGTTACTGTGGAAGAATGTTCATGATACATGTTGGGTCTCAAAGGGTGATCACAATCTTTTTAATTTAGCACCTAATTTAAAAAATTCAGTATTATTTGCTCTTGCGGCATGCCTCTTTCTTTCTTTCTTTCTTCCTCCCTGCCTCCCTAGTACCAGTAGTCCTTGACTTATGACCACAAATGAACCCAGAATTTATGTTGCTAAGTGAGAAATTTGTTAAAGTGAGTTTTGCCCCATTTTAGAACTTTTCCTGCAACCATTTCAGACAATTGGTCGGCCAATTTCTTCTTAAAAACTTCCAGTAGTCTTTCTTTTTTTAAAAAAATCATTTTTATTCAACGTTTACATCTTTAAATCATAGTTACATTTTTACAGCTTTTCAATACCGGCATTTTTTAATAATATCCATTATATTTCGGCCGACTATACACATTATATACATATGCATTTTGTTTGTTACATACTTATTTATATAATCAATACGTTTTATATACATACCTACTATGCATTAAATATAACATTTCATTATAATATCTTCTCTTTTACTTTTACACTATCCATTAATTTTCAATTCCTTTTCCAGCCAATCATACCATCTGTTCCACATTTCATAATAAATGGTTTCCTCTCTGTACTTAAGTTCCATCGTTAATTTATCTGCTTCTGCACACTCCAGCACCTTTTTAATAATCATCGTATTTGTTGGAGTATATTGTTGCTTCCAGTTTGGGGCAAATGAAATTCTAGCGGCTGTAATTATGTGGAGTATGAGGTATTGAATTTCTTCAGTTATTTTTTGTTTTATAATCCCTAACAAAAATAATTCCGATTTCGTATCTGTTTTTTCCCCCCAGTCATTTCTTCCAACCATTTTTTAAAATTTTAAGCCAGTAATCTCTTGCTTTGGGACATGTCCACCACATGTGGTAGTATGTCCCTTGTGCATGGTTGCCTTTCCAACAGTGCGGTGAATTGTTTGGAGACATCTTAGCCAATCCCGGCGAGGGTAAATGCCACCTATAAAACATTTTATAAATGTTTTCTTTGAAGGCGGCGGACAACGTCATTTTATAGTTTGTTCCCCATATTTTTACCCAATATTCCGAACGTCCAGTAGTCTTTCACTTGCGACCACAACTGAGCCCAACATTTCAGTTGCTAAACGAGACCATTGTTAAGTGAGTTTTGCTCCATTTTAGGACCTTTCCGACCACCGTGACTAAGTGAATGACTGCAGTTGTGAAGTTAGTAATGCCGTTGTTAAGTGAATCGGGCTTCCCCATTGACACTGCTTGTCAGAAGGTCGCAAAAGGGGATCACATGACCCCAGGGACCCTGCAAATGCCCTAAATAAAGGGGCCGGGATAGCTCAGGCAGTAGAGAAGCCTGTTATTAGAACACAGAGCCTGCAATTACTGCAGGTTCGAACTCGGCCCAAGGTTGACTCAGCCTTCCACCCTTTATAAGGTAGGTAAAATGAGGACCCAGATTGTTGGGGGGGCAATAAGTTGACTTTGTAAAAAAATATACAAATAGAATGAGACTATTGCCTTACACCAGGGGTGTCCAAACTTGATCCCTTTAAGACTTTTGGACTTCAACTCCCAGAGTTCCTCAGCCAGCTTTGCTGGCTGAGGGACTCTGGGAGTTGAAGTCCAAAAGTCTTAAAGGGACCAAGTTTGGACACCCCTGCCTTACACATTGTAAGCCGCCCTGAGTCTTCGGAGAAGGGCGGGGTATAAATGTAAACAAAACGAACAAACAAACAAAACAAATATAAACCAGTTGTCAAGCATCCAAATGCAAGTCAGGTGACCATGGGGATCACGTGGCGATTGTAACTTCAAACCGTCACTAAATGAACATTTGTAAGTCGAGGACCATCTGTATTCTTATTTTTGTTTAAGAAACATGTTAAGGTCCATCGCTTTCATCCCTCAACCTGGACCAACAATGTCTCTCTTCAATGCAGCAGGAAATACCCTTCACCTGGCCGCCCTTGGAGAGGGAACCACCATTTTTCGTGTCATGATTTCTTGCCTGGAAAATACAAGCGGCAGAACCAGTGCGTTTGGCGTGGATGAGTTCCTCCAGTACCTCAGCAGCCTCCAGATGCCCATTTTGGTGGGTTACAAGCTGTGGTCCATGGACCTCGCTGCTCTGCTTAATGCCCTTCAGAAAATCAACAGAGAAGAAGTGTTTGAGGCGTCCACCTTTGGTTTCTTGGATGCTTTGCCCCTCATTCGAGAGAAATTCCCTGAAATCTCTAATTATACACTGAAGAATTTAGACAAGATATACCTTTGGGGACAGTTGGACAACACCAATGCGGGCAACTGTGCCAAAACTCTGAAGGACCTCTGTACCATCTTTGAAATTAACAACATGTTCCAGAGGAGGCCTCTAATTCCCTGTTCCAGCTTCAGGTGTTATGCCTCGCTTCAACCTCTCTTGCGGGAGAAAGTCCTGTCCATGCCCTCGGTGCAGACTTTGGCCCTGCACAATGTCTCCCTTAACATACTGCAGTCTGTCTATCAAAACGACCCAGAGAAAGGGCTGAAGAAACTGTGCAGGTGTTTGAACACCAAGCGGAGGATCGGGGAGAAAAAAATTCAACGGTTGAGCAAGATCCGCACCTATTTCCGAAACCTTCTATCATCCTCTCAGTGTTCTTCACTTTTTGGAATTAGGAGTTGGGATTAAAATGACCCACAAGGGAATTCTTCTGAAGTGAAACCACACAAGCCTGGGTGGTATAGCTGGCCAAAGGTCTTCTGGCGTTTCATGAGAACATGACTGAGTTCTCATAGACCTCATCAAAGTGCTTTATGGAATCAATCACAGATGGTTAGGTTTGTTGTGCATTAAGCGGCACCATGAGGCCAACTTTGTGCAGGCAGCATTATGGCTTAAGTAAGACAATGGTTCAATCCAGTCCATTTTGGTATCCCTCAAGGGACTCTTTGATCATACATATGAAATAACTGACGATACGAAATCTGAAAGTCCACCACGAAAGCTCAGTTAGTGTTTTAGGAAGCTGAGAACATCTTCAGTTGTAATTGGGTGAACTTCAACTACTAGCAGCTCCCAAAAAAAACCTAGTCAGTGAGAAGAAAGGCTAGAAGTCATAGTTAATGTCACACGTGCTTTTCCCCCCCCCAGTTCCTATGTGGTCTGATCCAGGAAAAATCTCATCATATATCCTTCATATAGGTTAAATACAACGACGATATTAGAAATTGCAATAAAGTGATAACACTTCAAACTTCCCTTGTGAAATCCCAGACTAAGTTTGCTTCTGATCAACCTCTTTCACCTCTCAAAGCCTACTTGGTCACTTGGAATCCTTAAGTATCTGATTGGTTTGGGAGGTCAGATAATCTTAAGGATTTGAGGTCAAGCTTCTATCCACAAAATGACACATTGAGAATGTGAGATTATCAAGAACAGATGCTTCAACAGACTCCCTTTTTCTACCATAAACGAAAACCAATAAAACTATATTGTCTTTTAAGTTTCTCTTCTCCATTTTCATTGAAACTTGTTTATTAGGACATGCACCTGATATTCCTTTTCTCTAGCTGTGTGTATTCTCCTCCTGCATTGAATCTGAAACCATAACCAGAGTTTGGCTCAGCCGTTAGGTGACTGAGTGTCACACACATGTACAACACACACACATAGATATCTGGTTCTTGTTTAGGAAATGGCAAAGCCATCCTGCAGAATGCAACTATTTTTAAGGCAGTGCTTCCCAATTTTAGCAACTTGAAGATGTCTGGACTTCATCTCCCAGAATTCCCCAGTCAGGGATGCTGGCTACGGAATTCTGGGAGTTGCGGTCTTGACATTTTCAAGGTACCAAGTTTGAGAACCACTGCTTTAAGATGAGATCTTGCCTTGCCTATAAATACCACATTGTTTTACAGTATTTTGGGGACAAAATCCAAGCAGGGATACTGCATCAAGCCATTCTAGTTTATTTGTAGCTTGTGTGGTGTGAACCCAGCCCAAAAGGTAGGGAATTTCCAATTCCAACAAGGATTAACCTTGCCAGACCCATGAATGGCTGAGCTCACACATTCTGTAGCTAGAACATTGCTACTGTTAGATTCTTTTGAACCAGCTGGAATGTCTGCCTAGAGGAGTATATATGAATTATGGCTTCCAAGCATGACCAACTTATTTTTTTTTTATACAGTTACTAAGTAAAGAAAACATAAAAGAAATTTAGTTCCGCAAAATGTCTCTCTGATATACTGTATGTAATTTATTCAGAAACACTAGAATATTTTACCACACACACACACACCCAAACCAATGGTGGAATTCAAAATTTTTACTACCTGTTCTGTGGGCATGGTGTGGCTTGGGGAACGTGGCAGGGGAAGGATATTGCAAAATCTCCATTCCCACCCCACTTGGGCCAGCCAGAGGTGGCATTTGCCGGTTCTCCAAACTACTCAAAATTTCCACTACCGATTCCGTACCAGAACCTGTCAGAACCCGCTGGATTTTACCCCTGCCCCAAACATCTGAAAACGGTTGATCACCCACTACTGTACTGCATTTAGTCAGACCTTGGTCTAAACTTAAGCAAACATCATTCTAGACCTGGATTCAAATTCCCTACCTGACCTCAGAACTTGGGAGAGAAGGCAGTCAGGTTCCCTCAGCCCACCATATCAGGTTGTTTCTGCAGGGATAAAATTAGGGGAGACTCTTACAAATTATATTAAGCACCCAGAGGACAGGTGACTCTCTGTTATTATTGCTTTGGGTTTTACTTCCAAGAGTTTCTTGAGACAAGATGCCCTCTTATCTTGCAGGTTCAAGATGGGGTTTCAACCTGCCTAAAATTCCTCTCCCACTTTCTAAGTCTTGTGGAGGGCTTCTATCTTCTCTGCTCCAGAGCCCTCCTGTGTGTGTCTCTGGAGCAGGGGTCTCCAACCTTGGCAACTTTAAGACTTGTGGACTTCAACTCCCAAGCTGAGGAATTCTGGGAGTTGAAGTCCACAAGTCTTAAAGTTGCCAAGGTTGGAGACCCCTGCTCTGGAGAGTCTCAACCATCCAGGTCATGGTTTTTCCAAAGGTCCTTTTTCTAACAGGCACCTGGACTTTCTTGGTTTTTCCAAAAGGCAAGGGAACTTTTAACAGAATAACAAGACTTGGAAGAGACCTTGAAGGTCCTCTAGTCCAACCCCTGCTCAAAGCAGAAAACCCTACGGCTATTTCAGACAAATGGTTGTCCAATCTTTTCTTGGGGGTTTTTTTCCCCTTTGAAAACATTTCACTGCTCATCCATGAAACTTCTCCTTCTGAAGAAGCTTCTTGGATGAGAAGAGAAACATTTAAAAAAAAACAACCCCAAGAAAATCTGTTTGAATTTTGGAAAAAGGACCTTTGAGATACTCCCTTGTAACTTCAACCAGTGGATCACACCCTCTTTGGCCCTATGTAAATCTTAAGTACTTTCAGAAGAAGGGCTGAAACTCTTAACCTACATTACATCACCTCTTCCCCGCAGAGAGCTTGCAGCTGGGGGAGAGCCAAACTCATGTTTTGTTGGTGCTTTGCAGGATTTGCACTGGTTGAAGTGGAAGCTGATTAGCTGCCTGGTTATCTCAGCCAGGTGAGAGAAGTTTACCTAGAATAAAAAGGATCCTGGGTAGATGCTGGTCTTTTCTGCCAGCTTTCCTAGAACAGACAGGATGGGACCTTTGCAGAATCTGGCCATTGTTTTAGCTTGTTGGCTAATCAGGGACGTGGCCTCCTTGGACCCCCGAGATTATGTTTGGGGGTTTTCTAACACTCCTGCTCCTATGAGGCAGCTTTATCTGCCTTCTGGAGTTGAGACTTACCCTTACGCTTGGGTAGATGCTTCTCAGGCACGAGCTTTGTCCCTCCTGTCACCTGTGCTGGCCCAGTGTGGAGAGGCCCATGTGGTGGTGATGGTGAAGAGAGACCTGTTTGGCACGGGGAGACTTGTCCAGGTGGAGGACCTGAGCTTGGGTCCGACTGGCTGCCAACCCACGTCCTACAATGCTGCTGAGAACATGGTGATCTTTGATGTAGGCCTTCACGAGTGCGAGAGTGTCTTGCAGGTAAGGGTGGAAGGTGTTCTGCAAACCCCAATCTTTGGTCCCTAGAGGTAGCCCCCAATAGCCACTTCTAGGATAATTAGAATCAGAATAGAGCTGGAAGGGACCTTGGAGGTCTTCTAGTCCAGCCCCCTACTCAAAGCAGGAGAGCCCAGTTCTCAAGACAATAAAGCAGCTGGCTTGTTCGCACAAGAATGTTCCTCTTTCCTAGGTACTGGGTTTCTCCCCCCCCACTCCCCCCCCCCACTTTCCTTTCTTCCCCTTCCACTCCTCTTTCTTTCTGTTCTGAAGTGCCCAGTTTTCTCTGGGAGTTGGTGGAAGAATGCAATTAAACCAGCATTCTGTCACAAGTTAGGAAGTGACTTTTTGAAAATGCGAAGGTGTAGAAAAGGCTTTCATTACTTTAGTGCAGGCGTCTGCAAACTTGGCTCTTTTACGACTTGTGGACTTCAACTCCCAGAGTTCCTCAGCCAGCGAAGCTAAAGTCCACAAGTCTTAAAAGAGCCAAGTTTGCAGACCCCTGCTTTAGTGTGTCACCTGGGGCTTGTTTTACATTGGCTGTAGCTGCCTTAAACACGGGAAAAACCCCAAGAATTAAAGAACTCAGAAGAGACTTGGTGTGAGGTTTTCTGCTATTCCACATTTCTGCTCTTCCAAGATTTTGAAGAACCTGCCTTTTTCCCCATGCCAGGAAATTTCCCCTTGTATTACAAGCCCCAGATTCGCTTCTGAATAAACCAAATCCTGGTTTATTGCTGCATCTTGTATCTCATCTTCCCTTCCTGTCTCTAGATGACTCCAGAATTTCTAGTCTACAGCATCAGTCTTCATTACAAGCCGACCCCTCCTTCCCACAGTGTGATAGTCAGAACCAGCCCCGTTGATGTCCCCATTGAGTGTCACTACCCAAGGTGAGTTCCAGAGGATGAAACGAATAAAAATGTGAGGTGGGCGTGGCTCTTAGAGATGGTCACTTTGGATGGGAGATGAGAACATATTGTGTATGAATAAAAGAACTGAGCCATCGTCTCCTCTTGACCCAGTGGGTCCCAGCTAGTTTATCATAAGCTAGTCCCAGCTAGTTTATCGTAATTTTTTCCAAGAGGAAAAAATTCTTTTTGGATGAGAAGTGAAATATCTTCAAAGAAAAACAAAGTCCAGTTGCCTCTTGGGGAAAAAAAAATACCTTTGGGATAACCGTGACTTGGGTGACTGAGAATCTCCATGGACCTAAACCAGGGGTGAAATCCAACAGGTTCTAGAGAACCAGTAGCGGACATTTTGAGTAGTTCGGAGAACCGGCAAATGCCACCTCTGGCTGGCCCCAGAGTAGGGTGGGAATGGGGATTTTGCAGTATCCTTCCCCATGAGTGGAGAGGGAATGGGGATTTTGCAGTATGCTTCCCCTGCCACGCCCACCAAGCCACACACCAGCAGTAAAAAAAAAATTGGATTTCACCGCTGACATAAACCATAACTGGTAGAACGTGGTGACACTTGGTTCATGAAAGAAATTACAGTGGTACGGAGTGAATGTGAGACGTGAAACCAAACTCAATCATTGCTTAAGAATGGATCTGGAATTTGGCAAGGTTGAAGGAACAAACTCAGTTGTTTAGCCAGGTGGAAACCTTTATCCTCTCTCGGGTTGGTTGTGGCTAGAAAACCCCCAAGGAGTGGAGAGTGCAGCAAGGATTTCACAATTCAACCCTAAGCTATAAATATTCTATTGGTATGTAGGTCCTTGAGGGTTAGAATAGTGTGTTTCTTTCTTCACCCAAAGCAACAGAATTTCTGGACGTAGCTCTGGTGGATAAAACTAAATGACTTGCACTCTTTGGGAAACCTTACCTTGTCTCTTTTATTTTTCAGGAAAAACAACGTAAGCACTCAAGCAATCAAGCCAACGTGGATCCCGTTCATGTCAACGATTTCTGCAGAAGAAAAACTCCACTTCTCTTTACATTTGATGACCGGTATTTCTTTTTGTGTGATTGCTAGGAGTTGGGAATAATTTGATGGGCCATAATTGCTTCCAGAAACCCGCCTCTTTCTTCATGAGTTTAGTGCAGGGGTTTCCAACCTTGGCAACTTTAAGACTTGTGGACTTCAACTCCCAGAATTCCCCAGCCAGCAAAGCTGGCAGAGGAATTCTGGGAGTTGAAGTCCACAAGTCTTAAAGTTGCCAAGGTTGGAGACCCCTGATTTAGTGAACATAAGGGTCCTATGCAGGGGTGGGTTCTACTTACCTTTACTGCCGGTTCGTAACGGGAGCACTTCTGCGCGTGCGCAGATCACCAAATGTGACCTTAGGACGGGTGGGCGGAGCCTCCCGTCATTTTTACTACCGGTTCTCAAGAACCGGACAGAACCGAGAACAACCCACCGCTAGTCCTACGAGAGTAAACCTTAATTGTGCACAAATAACTTTTTTTTCACGTTGGCATTAGCGAAACCATTTTTTAAATTGTTGGTTAAAAAAATATGATTCCGCTTTTGCATTGCTTTGTGCATACGGCCAGACAATATTTGTCCAAATATTCGTACGGAGATATGCATTGCAAACAACGTTACAGAACTGTGCTTCCTCAATACACAATTCTGCACAGTTTTTGACTTTTTGTGGCATTTCCAGAGTTCCTAATAGACCTTCAAATTCTGGGAGGGTGGAGGGGGGAATTTAGATATCGGTGTACGTTCCGGTTTCTGCATATTTCAGACGACTGCAGCGGATTCAAGTGGTGCAGACAATTTTAAAAATATAAGCGTTAGGATTGGGGTGCACATTCGTTTGCAAACATGATACAAGGGGGGGGGGCAGGGGGGAGGACTATTTGCCCTGATCTGAATTGGGTTCACTAGGTTGAATTTTGCATCCAAGAAGCCCTTCCACGTTGGGCAACGATGACTTTGGTTTTCAGAGGGCTGGAGCGCAGAAAGAGCGTCCAACGGCTACCAGTTGGGAGAAGTCATGTACATTCAGGCTGAAGTAATTGCAGAAAACCACACACCTCTCCGGCTCTTTGTTGATAGTTGTGTAGCCACATTGAGCCCAGAGGCAGATTCCAGTCCCCGTTATCCCATCATCGGCTACAAGGGGTAAGAGTTTCCTCTGACTATCATCTCTCTTTCCACTTGCACTGAACTTATGTAAGCTAACTTTCTGCTCCTGGAGATCCTAAAGCCATCTGTTCTGTAGCAAAATTGCACTATGTCCACCTAAGATGGTCATCGCTATGGGGTAGAACAGGGATGGCTAACCTTTTCGCTGTTAGTGCCAAAAGCAGAGTGAGCACAGGGGGTGGGTGGGGTTGTGCATGTGCGTGCCCACTCCCATAATTCAATGCTCCCCCCTGCACATGCGTGCCAGTGGTGGGTTTCAAAAATTTTTACTACCAGTTCAGTGGGTGTGGCTTGATGGGCATGGCATAGCTTGGTGGGCGTGGCAGAGGAAGGATACTGTAAAATCACCATTCCCACCCTACTCAAGGAGAAGGCTGCTGCAAAATCCCCATTTCCTCCCAAATAGGTGGGACTCGGGAGGCAGAGAATAGATGGGGGCAGGGCCAGTCAGAATTTTTACTACCGGTTCTCCGAACTACTCAAAATTTCTGCTACTGGTTCTCCAGATCTGGTCAGAACTGGTTCTCCAGAACTGGTCAGAGCCTTTCTTGGAGCCTGGGGAGGGCAAAAGTGGCCTTCCCCTCACCCCCCGGAGGCTAGAAACAGCCCGTTTCCTGACTTCCAATGGTCCCGGAAGGCCTGAAAATCAGCTAGCCGGTGCGCGCGTGTGCGCTGGAGCTGAGCTAGGGCAACGCTTGCATGCCCACAGATATGGCTCCACGTGTCACCTGTGGCACATGTGCCCTAGGTTTGCCATCACGGGGGTAGAACAACCATCTGGAGCAATAAGCTTGGTTATACATGAAAATTGCTAATAAAGGAGAATATTTGTAGCTCTGGGATGAAATGAGGGGTGCTTGATGCTGATGTTACCTAGTTTGGGTAAGGAAATGTCTGCAAGAAAGCAACCAAGCTCCGAAGGCAGCAAGAACCCCCCATAAACTGGCTAAATTTGGATGAGGAATTGGGTTTTCTCTGTTATCTTGGCCTTCTGGTCCTTCCTTGCAAGAAAGTTCTTGTTCTGTGCTTGTCTTCACAAGGATCAACTCATCCCCGTTATCAAGGTTGGGTTATTAAATCTCCTTAAGACCTGCTTTCTCTCTGTTTTATATAAAAATTCTATTTTAACTTGAAAGGATGGTGCCGATCACTTCAGTTTTTATCTGTGCCCTGGTGTGCCGTTTGTCTGAAATGGTGTAGGGTTTCCTGCCTCGGCTGGGGGTTGGACTAGAAGACCTCCAAAGTCCCTTCCAACTCTGTTATTATATTATATTATGTGCCGTTTGTGTTTGATGGTAATCCTGCATGCAGTGTGGTTTTTATTGGCCATTTCCGAGCCAAGCTTTGGGGGCTAAAGAGCAGACTCACAACTGCCTTAAACACAACAGGGTTCAGCTAGGCCTGTTGTCTGGAGATGGCACAAGGACACTAACATAGAATAGAATAGAATTTTATTGGCCAAGTGTGATTGGACACACAAGGAATTTGTCTTGGTGCATATGCTCTCAGTGTACATAAAAGAAAAGATACGTTCATCAAGGTACAACATTTACACACAATTGATGGACAGTATATCAATATAAATCATAAGGATTGCCAGCAACAAGTTATAGTCATACAGTCATAAGTGGAAAGAGATTGTTGATGGGAACTATGAGAAGATTAATAGTAGTGCAGATTCAGTAAATAGTCTGACTGCACTAATGTAACCAAGTGTGTCAAAAGTTAGGAAGCATTGTTGACAGATGTTGTGTCCCCCCAGCTGCCTGGTAGACGGACAATTTGATTCCAGCTCAACCTTCTCATCACCAAGGATCAGGGATGATGTACTCCAATTCACAGTAGATGTCTTTCGTTTTGGCGAAGACACCCGAGATCTGGTAAGAGTCCTTCTGAAACCCGGCTCCTAAGGGCAATATTTTTGAAGTTTTACCCTTGGTCACTCTTGGGAGTCAAACTATTCTCCAAAGCAGGAGTCTCCAGTCTTGGCAACTTGAAGACTTGTGGACTTCAACTCCCAGAATTCTGGGCGTTGAAGTCCACAAGTCTTCAAGTTGCCGAAGTTGGAGACCCCTGCTCCAAAGCACCTGAGGTAGAACAAGAAGCAATGGGTGGAAACTAATCAAGGAGAGAAGCAACCTAGAACTAAGGAGAAATTTCCTGACAGTGAGAACAATCAACCAATGGAACAACTTACCTGCAGAAGTTGTGAATGCTCCAACACTGGAAGTTTTTAAGAAGATGTTGGATAACCAGTTGTCTTAGGTGGTGTAGGATTTCCTGCCTGAGCAGTGGTTTGGACTAGAAGACCTCCAAGGTCCCTTCCAACTCTGTTATTCTATTCATGCCATAACCTAAATTGAGCCACTTTTTATGTTGTTCCTAGATCTACATCACTTGCCATTTGAAGGTGGTTGCAGCTACTCAGGTTCCTGATTCTGAGAACAAAGCTTGTTCCTTCCATCCAGCTACGAACAGGTAAGCAACATTGACATTCTTACAGGTTCAAGTCACCGTGCTTAAGCCATGTGTCACTGTAGGAGGACATTAGCAGGCTGAAGTCAACAGAAATGTGAACATGCAACTAGTTCCTTTAATGTAATTTGTCTGTTTCTTTGGAGAAAAATGCTTTAGATTCATATTATTTTGGAAGACTTGGTGATTATCTTGTTCTGAGCTACACACCAATAGTTCGGAAATCGGTATCTTAACCTAACTGGCTATTGCATATTTTTCTGATTAATGTATAAGCAGTAAACATTTTCTCAGCTGCATTCAGTGGTTTGAAGAACATACTTTTCCATATTTGAACAAGTATTCCCTAACTGATTGTCCTGATAGAGGAACCTGTTAGAAATCTCCACTACCTGAACTGGTTCATATGCCCTATTTTTCTCTTCCCCTTACCCTATTAAATGACTTATTCAAAATAAAACATCAACATTTTAATACAGGGCTTAGCTACATGTAGTACAAATAGTATAAGGTATTTTGCATATGATAAACTTAAAAAGAGTTTTGCATAAATCGCAATTGGCTAAGTTCATTCCATACCTTAAGCAGAAACTAACCTGGGTTACAAGTAAACAATCTTGTAAGCCCAATTGATCTTAGGCTGATCAATACTTTTGAACTTAATACATCATCTATCAGTAAGTTAGGATATAGTCAAGTATCCTTTGGTTAAGAGGGCAAAGTATTTGATAGTGGAGGCTTTCAAGAAGAGATTAGACTGTCAGAAATGGTGTAGGCTAGGGTCTCCTGCCTGGGTGCGGGGGTTGGACTAGATGACCTATAAAATCCCTTCCAAGTTCCAACTCTGTTAATCTGACTCTAAATAAATATTAGGCCACCCTTACAGGAAACGTTTCCCTTTGGCTTTTTTCACCACAGTTGGGTTCCAGTTGAAGGCACCGCAGATATTTGCTCCTGCTGTAAAACCCAGAATTGTGTTCGAACTACGGATCGAGCCAGCAGCCACTGGGACCAATGGGGAAGAAGACTGGGCAGAGATGTGGCTGCTAAATTGGGTATGCAATCAAAAGGTTGGTAGAGGGAAAGAGCCATTCCCTTGAATGATATTCAGAAGCAGCTGCTCTGTTTCTGGAAATATTAGATGTGGGACGATTGTGTCCAATTTTCAGAGATTGTCTGGACGAGTCCCTGCAGTTTTCTTGGCAAGGTTTTTTCAGAAGCGGTTTGCCATTGCCTCCTTCCAAGGGCTGAGAGAAAGTGACTGGCCCTGCCAGGACTGCTATCCTGCTACGCCATGTTTCACTGGCTGCCAGCCCACCATATGCAATAGGGGGAGAAACTGCAAGATGGGATAAGGGGAAGGTTAGCATGAAGGGGAAATGAAACTACTCGTCAGAGCCATAGACCGTTCCAAGGTCACACTATGGGAATGCAGCACCATCCAGACAGTGAAACCAGAGACTGTTACCAAAACAATTGGTCTGAATATGATTGAACACCTAGAGATTACCAAGGGGAAGGATAGGATCAAGGGAAAAGTTAACCACATTCTTCGGGCATGAAAAACTCATATCCGGCTTTGTTTCTCTGTAACCACTTGGCTTTAGTAAAGTGTACTTTTCCTTCATAATGGATTTGAGAGTTTCTTTTGGACTGCAGGGCCGGCACAATGTGTAACATGTTCACACTGGTGCAATAGGACTGGGTGTTTTGTTAATATGATTTATTGGGTTAGGGATTTTTTGTCTTCACTGTGAGTTGTATTGTGTTGGGGGGGGGTGCACTGAGGGAGCTCAACCAATCTCATTGTACATATGTTGTGCACTGACAATAAAGATTAGAATTTCTTTCCTAACTGACCAATTGGGACGGGCCCACAGCTAGCTTTGTACCTAAGATGGGACAAGAACTGACGGTCTCCCAGTTTCTAGCCTGATGTCTTAACCAAACTGGGCGCTCTCTATATTAATGTAAATGTGTTGTTAATCTTGTTCTCGTGCAGATAAATCGAAGGAGGCAGATGTTGACGTGATGCTAGGTCCCATCCTCATTCTTGACTCGTACATGACTTCCAGAACTCCACCTGACAATCAGAATAAGAAGTTGATCTTATCAGCAGAACATGGTACAGTATCGTCTTGATTATGGAGTTCAAACATTGTGTTAATCCATAATTTGTTAACTAACCATAACCGGATATACTCACATCGCTTGCTAAATCAGAGGTGTACAGCTTTTGTAACCTTAGGACCACAGCAGTTCCCTGGGCTTTTCCATGTGATCACAATCCTTTAATCTGACACTCAAACCGTTACTTCCACTTCGACTTAGTATTAACTGCATGAAATTCTGTGAAATTCTATACAATTGTTTCACTTGGAGCCAGAAAGACGGAATAGGTGGATGTCACCCTTATCCTTTCAACAGTAATCTCATCCAATTATAAATCTGCAGGGAACTTTTGTTTAAATCTTTGATGGGGAGATTCTCAGACAAGAAATTTGGGATAAAAGTAACCTCAATGGCACTTGCTTGTCATTAAGTTCCACTCTTTAGTTTTGTAGGAAAGGAAAACCGGAATGTTTAGCTTTTTGTTTCCTGTTTTGTATGATATTCTTTACTTTTAATTTTCAATGCAAAAAAAAAAGCTGTTTAAGAAAAAACTGCTGTTTTTTTCTTCTTTTCAGGCTTCATCCAAATTCCTTGGATGCTGGTAGGGATCATCTTAATAGCCCTTACTACAAGCTTGGCCGTGACCAGTCTAGCAATCTTTTGTACTAGGAAAAGACGTTATAATTCTTCTTAAAATGTTATGCAATGTGGAAGCATGTTAAAATAAATCAAGGCGTAAAAAAAAGACTTGTTTTTTTTCCCCTACACCTTGTTCAATAAACAAATTATATAATGGTGTTTGCATAGAAAACATATCAGAAGCATCAAAACAAAGGTTAGAAGATTTTTGTCCTGCTAAGACTGTGCTCACTTGAAAAAATAATTTGGATTTCCTTTAGATCTCACAAAGCCACCTCTTCTCTCTGCTGTTAATTGAAGCAGTGCTTGGTTTCTGCCCGCCTGCCCCAAGGCTTCAGTTGAGCCTTATATACAAGTACCTCAAAAGTTGTATTCACTTTAAAGATATGAAAGGTACTTTCTTGTAACTCTCATTCAGTCCTGTATGGGGCCCTCCTAAGGTTGTGGTCTAATGTTATGTTAGGACATGACTCGCTTCAAAATAGTTTGATAAATAAGGCCTTGCGTGAAATCTAGTTGATTGTGGCTTAAATGACGTTTGGGTTTCACATGCTAGTTATACTCAGCTTAAATCTTTATTATCAATTCACAGAATTGCCTGCAAATAAAACATTAAAAAAATTAGCTAGAAGATGGAAACTGGGTTTTCCAATAACAATTCATTATCTCATGTTCACCCCTCAAAATATCAGCTCCTCTGATCATGCCAGGATTTCATTTATTTTTTAAAATTTATTGGCCAACCAGTGAACAAATTTATTGGCAGTGAACTCTGGGCAGCAAGCATGCAGAACTGTAGAATATAAAAACAGCTTAAAATATTAAATCGGATTCGTTTTGAAGAGGGGGGAAGAGAAGTAGAGTGAAAAGCAGAGCAGGGTTAGACCTGAACTTTCATGTGACTTTAGGAATGGGTCAGGGCTATGGCAAAACGTTGCCCCCCCACCCCCCACATTTCAAACAAAAATCCAAGATACAAAAACTTGAATAACTGCTTTGTATTCTTATGGGCAGCCAGGCAAGCCTTCCCAAAGTTCCTTTTGTATATTGAATTGTTAACAGATATGGAAAAGCCGAGATCTTGAAATGAAGGCTGCAAAGGGGCTAAGACACGCGTTAGCTCTTTAAAGACTCCCATTCCCCACGATCAACAGAACACGTGTTGCTATAACAAGCAGCAAGATCCACTGACAGTCAGCTGACTTGCTCTCGGTCAGCTGACGCAAGGGGAGCTCTTCAGGGATTGGCTAGAATGAAGCAGGCTAGAAAAAACAAGGAAGCTCTTCAGGGATTGGATAGAAAGAAGTGGAAAACAAGGAAGCTCTTCAGGGATTGGATAGAATTGAAAAACAAAGAAAGCTCTTCAGGGATTGGGTAGAAAGAAGTGGAAAACAAGGAAGCTCTTCAGGGATTGGATAGAAAGAAGTGGAAAATAAGGAAGCTCTTCAGGGATTGGATAGAAAGAAGTGGAAAATAAGGAAGCTCTTTAGGGATTGGATAGAAAGAAGTGGGGAAAAAAGGAAGCTCTTCAGGGATTGGGTAGAAAGCAGACAGCTGGAAAAGCAGAAGCTTTTCACGGATTGGCTAGAAGTAAGACAGGCGGTGGAATGGAAGCTCTTCAGAGATTGGGTAGAAAAGAGAAGTCAGGTGACTCGCTTTGCATAGGAAGGAGGGTCTCGCTCAAATCAGGGGAAAATGGTGAGGGGGGGGAGCACTTTATTGCTAGCGGGGGGGGCGGCGGCGTTATTTTAAAGGATTAGAGGTTGAAAACCCAAATCTTTAAAATAAAATTTGGTGCAAGTGCAAAAAAGTGTCAGTGCAGTGCATTTGACAGTGCAAAATCTCAGCAATTCTAAAATGGGTGGGCTTCAATTCCCAGAATTCTGGCTTGGGGGGATTCTGGGAATTGAAGTCCAGGATGCCTGCTAGATGGAGAATTCTGGGAGTTGAAGTCCAGCCGGTGGGGGGGGGATTCTGGCAGCTGAAGTCCATGCATGCTGGCTGGAGGAATTTTGGGGGTTGGAGACCATGCATGCTAACTGGTGGAATTCTGGTCCAGCCGGGGAGGATTCTGGGAGTTGAGGTCCTTGCATGCTAGTGGGGAGGGATTCTGGCAGCTGAAGTCCATGCGTGCTGGCTGGAGGAATTTTGGAGACCATGCATGCTAACTGGTGGAATTCTGGGAGTTGAAGTCCAGCTGGGGGGATTCTGGGAGTTGAAGTCCTTGCACACTAGATGGTGAGGGGATTCTGGCAGCCGTAAATCCATGCATGCTGGCTGGAGGAATTTTGGGGCTTGGAGACCATGCATGATAACTAGTGGAATTCTGGGAGTTGAAGTCCATGCATGCTAGAAGGGGGGATTCTGGGAGCTGAAATCCACCCATCTTAAAGTAATGGAAAAGTACTCAAATTTTGTTTCTTCCTGCCAGAGGTTTCGCTTCTGTGGGGATTTGGACTGTCCTGACTGGGTCTTGGCAGAAATTAGCACTTTGGCTAAAATAGTAAGTGATTTTTTTTTTGGTCCCTTTAAGTTCCATGAATATTTTAATTATTTTAAGGTATGGGGCTGCTAGCATTTTACTACCGACTTGTAGCTGGATTCGCCCCATTGTAAGATTGTGCCTGACAGCTACCGTTCTCCAAGGGAGGATTAAAAAAAATCAAGATGATGTTTCAAAATGACACATTTTTGTCTTTTTTCCCCCCAGTCTTCGGTGAAACTCAAGCTGATCTGTGCCCAGGTTCTGAAGGATGTGCTTGGAGAGGGCATTGATGTGAGTTCATTCTCAATCTCTTTCCTGGATAATTTCCAAACTCGGTTTTCATAAATCCAGGATCGGTTCAGAGAGAAGCACGTTCAGATAAAAAAAAAAATCTGTGGAACGTTCTTTTTTAAATAATAGGTTCATAAATCAGCTGTCCCATTCATATCTGGGTTTCCATGGCAAGTGAGGAGTGCTTAAATTGGAAGCTGCCAAAAAGTGCTCTGTAAATCGAAAACTCTGCAATGGATTAAAAGAATGTTTTGTTGTTGGGACTTCCCCGTGTTATGTCTGAGCTGAGCCAAGCTAGAAATCGTTCTTTTGTCTCTTGCAGTATGACAAAATCCTGAAGTTAACATCAGATGCCAAGTTTGGTAAGTTTCCTTTTCCCTTCTATGTCCAAGGACTAAGTTAGGATACAGGTAAGCCATTTCCTACCCTGCCAACATTTGTCAACCGAAATTTGAGAATCAGAGTTGCATTTATTTTCTGAGTTTTTAGCATTGGTGCTGAAAGCACATTTGTGCGTGGGTTATGTGCACAACAAGGTGCTGCGGTTCCTTACTTCAAATGGTATCTTTTTGCAAGAGACTTGCGAAATTGGTCATCTCTGAGCATCCAGCAAAATATGGCAGATCCTGTAAAGCCATCTCTTGTTCATCTTTGTTCAACATGTTCATCTTTGAATTCCAAACGACAGACCAGAGCTTCTCAACCTTGCCAGCTTTAAGATGTGGTAATGAAACAAACAAAATGTAGTTACCGTATTTTTCAGAGTATAAGATGCACCTTAGTTTTTGGGGAGGAAAATAAGAAAAAAGCTGATTGGCAGGTGGATCAGCCTCCCGGAATACCCCCAATCAGCTGTTCCCAGAGGTGAATTTTAGTAACAGGTTCCTTGGTTGCGAGCTCTGTGCCTTGCCTTTTTTTTTTTTTTTTGCTTTTTTTTCCTGCCTCTGAAAGCCTCCGAAACAGAGATTCAGAAAAAAAAGCCTCTGAAGCTCTGTTTGGGGGCTTTTTTTCTGAAGCTCTGTTTGGGGGCTTTTTTTCTGAAGCTCTGTTTGGGGGCTTTTTTTCTGAAGCTCTGTTTGGGGGCTTTTTTTCTGAAGCTTTTCTTCCTTTTTTAGCCTCTGAAACCTCCATTTGAGAAGCTGGGTGGGGAAGCTACATTTGGAGTATAAGACACACCCAGATTTTCACCCTCTTTTTTGGGGGGGAAAAGATGCATCTTATACTCTGAAAAATACGGTACTTACCAAGCTCATCCAAATTATTGTTAAAGTAACTGAAATACCTTTACCATCCCCAAGGCATGTCACAACTTTTGAGCAGCCCTATTCCCAACGTTTGGGAATTGAAAATTGAAAAGTTTGACATGCTTCATGTCCAAGCTGTGGACTTCAACTCCCAGAATTCCCCTAACCAGCCATGACACTGATATAGACCGTGGTTAAGTTCTTTTCCAAAACTTTGACCCCCAAATAGGTAAATTTTGAACAAAACGTTTCAGCAAACCTACAAACACAGTTCTGGAGCAATTCATTGCCTTGGGCTAATTATAGAGGTGTGTTTTTCTACCTTAGCAACTTTAAGATGGGTGGACTTCAACTCCCAGAATTCCCCAGCCAGCATAAGTCACTGATATCCTTTCCCATAAAATGTGTTAGTCTGAAGACCTGCTTCAGACAACCATCTTTCCTTTCTTTTTCGTTCGGCAGAATCGGGAGATGTGAAAGCCACTGTTGCTGTTCTCGCCTTCATTCTCTCAAGTGCCGCCAAATACAATGTGGACTCGGAGTCCCTCTCCAGCGAACTTCAACAGCTGGGGCTGCCCAAAGGTGATTTCCGAGTTGTTTCTTTTCAAAACATAAAAATCTTAACGGTTCCTCAGAACTACCTCGAACCGTAAATAAAACTTCGAAGTTGACCCAGTAGAAATCCAGAGGGAGAAATGAAATTAGGTTTATGCTGTACAAAGTAGAGGAAAAATTCTGAATAACTTCAACATTTGCATTTGGGAGGTTGTTGTTTTTTTCATTTCTAGCTGGTTGAATTTTTAGAGGAGGGCAGGATTAAATAGGACTAAATCAGGAGTCTCCAACCTTGGTCCCTTTAAGACTTATGGACTTCAACTCCCAGAGTCCCTCAGCCAGCAAAGCTGGCTGAGGAACTCTGGGAGTTGAAGTCCACAAGTCTTAAAGGGACCAAGGTTGGAGACCCCTGGTCTAAAAGGCCAGAAGATTTGGACTGGTGGCTTAACTTAGCTGATCTCTTGGTTTCAGAGCATGCGGCAGGATTGTGTCGGTCCTACGAGGAAAAACAGAGCTCTCTTCAGGACAGCCTCAGGAAGGGCAGCCTGAGATGTAAGTCAAGCTCCTTTGCTGTTCCAAAACGAAAGGTCACTTTAGGGAAACTGTCCTCTGCAGCCTTTCCCCCGGTCTGAGATGCTTTTGCTTTCTTGAAGGGAAGATTTCTCAGCATCACAGGGGGCTCACAGATCGATTGGAGAAACATCCTGTAAAATGCCAACAAGGCTGAACCGCCCTGTCAAGGAACACACGTAGTGGCTCTTCTTACCCTGGAATTTTCAGAGCACTTCTTAGGACAGGTAGTCCTTATGACCAGACGCTTGGCGACTGTTTGAAGTGATGACCCTGAAAAAGGGATTTAACAACCCAAATTCCAAGTTCTGTCACTTAGACCAGCGGTCACCAACTGATGGTCCATGGACCACAGGTGGTCCATAAGAAAATTTTGGTGGTCCGCAGAAAAATTATTTTGGGCGAAGGCTGGAGGGAAACGCCGCTGGTGGCAAAGAGCCAGAGGGTCGTGTTCCAGTGGGGACTGTATCGTGGCCTGGAACTGGCTGTCCATCTCAGCCCGCTGAGCCTCCAGACACTGGTACCTGGCCTTGCACTCCCGCAGGTCTTCCCTCTGCTTGGAAAACGTATGCTCGTAGTCCTCTGTGAGGTGCGTCTGTTGAGCCTCCTTCTCAGTCAGTTCCAATTTGAACTGAGCCAGCTATTTTGCCAACTCTTTCTCATGGTGGCTGCTTAGCTCCAACAACTGCTTCCTATTGGGGCCCTAAGGAGTCCAGGTGGGCAGGTGAGGAGTGGCTGGGAGGGGAGGGGTGAGCAGAGGCCGGCGAGGCGCCCCTCGATGTGAGTGACATCAAGTTGGCTACGCCCACCCAGTCACATGACCATCTTGCCAGCCAGTCATTAGGCAGATCATCTTAGTGGTCCGCAGGATTTAAAATTATGAATTTAGTGGTCTCTGAGGTCCAAAAGGTTGGGGACCCCTGACTTAGACCTCCTCTGTGGTCACATGACAGCAGTTTGGGCACTCAGCAACCAACCTACATTGAGGGCCGTTGGAAAGGCAGATGGAATTCTGCTTCTGGTACAACAACTTGGCTTTTTTAAAAAACATTCATTTGTTCCCTGTGTTTCTTCTCTCTCTCTCTTTTTTTTGGGGGTGATATAAGCAGACAAAACACAAATTAAAAATCATAGTGGCGGTATATTTTGGAAGCTGCTGCAATCTGTGATTGGGTGAATTCCTTGGCAGTGCCCCTGACACATTCAAGAGAACTAGTGCCTTGCACAGCGTAATGTGCCTAAAAGTTTTGGTTCCCTCTGCTTGCAGTGAATTGCCTGGATTCTGTTTCGTGGAGAGTGGATTACACGCTTAGTTCCAGCGAGCTCCAGCAGGTCAACGAGCCAATCGTTCATCTCAAGCTGAACGTGAAAAATGTCGACCAAAAGGTGACAGAGCCTGTGGCGATGACGTTGTCAGCCGAAAAGTTTCGCGTCTTACTTGCTGGTGAGAAGCTAAACATTTCTACAGCTTGGAGAGGGTCAGGGGTCGCTGGTTTCTGCCAGAGCCTTATAACAAGCAAGGCATCACTTAGCTCTGTTTAAAGAGATAAAACATTCCGATTTCTCTTTTAATATCTCCGAAGGCAACAGGCCTGAATCCCTCACCTTTCTACCTGCCTCTTTCTAGCCATCGAAATGGGCATTACTTTGTAGAGGAAACAGAAGCCAGAAATCGAGGCTGCTCAATCACACAATGTGGAAAAATATTATATTTTTAAAAAGGAACAAACGTGACAATGTGTTCTTTAATAATCTGGACAGGGAAGCAGCAGAATTATGGCGAAAATTGTTCAGGGTGCTCCATTTTAGTGGCATCCCAGAGACATCCCTGTCCTTGGCCTCAAGTCTGCTTAACATCATTCCTGACAGGACATAGATCAAAGCCTTTGAAATTAGGAATTTCATGGGAGCAAAGGCAATTTATTTATTTTATTTATCAAATTTCTGTAGCGTCCTCGTGTGATTCTTGGTGACCTCTGAGGGAATGTGGTCTCTTACATGTCATTAGGATCCTTCCTTCGTTTTTTAAATCTCCTATTTTCCTTCCTCAGAACTAAAACAGGCTCAAGCCATCATGAAAACGCTGGAGTAAGGAGCTCCGGATGCTTTCGGGACTAATCAGAAGAAGGAAGCTTCATTTTGACCACAGGCCAAAATGTCTCCACTGGATAATGATCTTCCAGGCCTATGAGATACAAGCAAAACAGCCAGATGGGGTTAATGTCCATTTCCCAGTAGGCCAGACCAGCAAAACCAGTGGGGAGGTCTGGGGTGTGGTAATATAGGGACATATCTCGGTCACAAGCGTCCAACCCCTGCCTTAAGAGAAGTCTATCTGTTTCTATGGTTGTTTTGTTCATTTGAACATCAGTTGTTAAGGGAAACGTAACACGGTTTTTGTTCTTATGGCGCTGTCTCAAAAATATGAAAATGCTCCCTTGTTTGTTTTGATTTCCCTGTATTTTGTTGAACGGCAGAAAATTAAATCCCAGTGATGTGGCAATAGCTATCTTTGTCTATTGGGCAAGGCTGGTGGCCTCATTGCTTTGGGCTGGAAATGAAATAAAAACTGTTTTGATGTTTGTATGCTTGAAAGTTTGAGTCTTGAGCTAGGACACAAGCAAATTTGTCGAAATCGGTGTTCCTCCATGTCAATGACTTTAAGATATGTGGACTTCCAACTCCCAGAATTCTCCAGCCAGCATTCTGGGAGTTGAAGTCCACACTTCTCACACCTCACATCCTGGACATAAACTGTTTCAACTCCTACCCTCAAAATGATGCTACAGAGCACTGCACACCAGAACAACTAGACACAAGGACAGTTTTTCCCCGAAGGCCATCACTCTGCTAAACAAATAATTCCCTCAACACTGTCAAACTATTTACTAAATCTGCACTACTATTAATCGTTTCATAGTTCCCATCACCAATCTCTTTCCACTTATGACTGTATGACTATAACTTGTTGCTGGCAATCCTTATGATTTATATTGATATATTGACCATCAATTGTGTTGTAAATGTTGTACCTTGATGAACCTATCTTTTCTTTTATATACACTGAGAGCATATGCGCCAAGACAAATTCCTTGCGTGTCCAATCACACTTGGCCAATAAAATTCTATTCTATTCTATTCTATTCTATTCTATTCTATTCTATTCCTTTTATGTACGCCGAGAGCATATGCACCAAGACAAATTCCTTGTGTGTCCAATCACACTTGGCCAATAAAATTTTATTCTATTCTATTCTATTTCTTTTCTGTACACTGAGAGCACATGCACCAAGACAAATTCCTTGTGTGTCCAATCACACTTGGGCAATAAAAAATTCTATTCTATTCTATTCTATTCCTTTTATGTACGCCGAGAGCATATGCACCAAGACAAATTCCTTGTGTGTCCAATCACACTTGGCCAATAAAATTCTATTCTATTCTATTTCTTTTCTGTACACTGAGAGCATATGCACCAAGACAAATTCCTTGTGTGTCCAATCACACTTGGCCAATAAAAATTCTATTCTATTCTATTCTATTCTATTCTATTCTATTCCTTTTATGTACACTGAGAGCATATGCACCAAGACAAATTCCTTGTGTGTCCAATCACACTTGGCCAATAAAAATTCTATTCTATTCTCCCCTCGTTGCAAGAATTCACGACCCCCGCCCTTTGCAGAAGAAACGTCCCAGCGTGCGCATCGCTGCACTAGCTCTTATCCGAGAAGCGTGGGTGCCTTCCTCGGAAACTACGGCTCCCAAGATGCTCGGGGGTTCCTCTCAGCCAATGGGAGCAAAGGGGGCGGTCCCCTGCGTTAACCCTTCGCTGGCCGGAGCCGAGGGCGGCGAACGGTAGTAGGCGGAGCCTGACTTCTGGGCAGCTGCAACAGCGACTAGTTGAAGTAGCAGGCAGACGGTGGCTGGGAGCGCTGCGTGGTGCCCTTTCTCTGCCCTTTTGATTTTTGCCAGTCCCACCTTTTGGGGTTCAGGTGAGTTACACCTGCAGAGGTGGATTTGGGAACAAGGAAAAAACTGACTCTCCAAGCAGCCAACAGCTGTACTGTAGTTGTATTTTAGCCTAGAACTTAAATTTTAAGGGTTGTTTTTTTTTACTCTTAGAACTCCTTCCTGCTTTTAAAAATTATGTGCCAGTTCAGTTTATCGATACTAATAAACCTAACAAAATCTTTGGTAGGACATTGATGTCCTTGCATTATGTAAAGGTAATAATGGGAAACCCACGCGATACAAACATACGTAAAATAAGTGTTATGAAAAACTAGTTTTTTATTAAACTATTTTTTAAAAATCCTTATCCCTGTACAGTATTTTTATAAGAAATAAATAATGAGAAGGAGGACATTGTCTTACATATCTGAGAATTATCTTCAATAGCTGGGAAATGGTTTTGATTTTACAGACGCCCAGGGCTGGGTGGAGGGGCTTTGGCGGGGAGGGAGGATTTTCAGGGGTCTTCAGAGCAGGTTGGATGAGAAAGAAGTTGGTGGGCTGCACTCTCCCTCCCCCCTTCTCGTTTTCAAGGCTGAAAGCAACACCGTAAATACGAGATTATGCAACGGTTAAATAATGACTCATACCTGTTGATCCTTTTGTAACTGGTTTTACCTGCCCTCCAGTCTCTTTATTTCTCCCCTTCTTTTTCCCTGTTTTTCTAGAATGCCGGAGGGCCCAGAGCTCTTTCTAGCCTCCAGATACATCAACGCAGAATGTGCAGGAATTACCTTCACAGGGAAGGTGGAAAAATCCGAAGTCAGCAAGAATCTGGAGGTGCCTTTTGAGAGCGATGGATACCTGATCTCGGCTGTCTCCCGGGGCAAAGAACTGAAGCTCACTCTGACCCCCCTCAAGCGGGAGGGCTCGAAACAGCGCCCTATGGATCTGGTGTTCCGTTTCGGCATGACTGGGAATTTCAAAATGGTCCCGGTTTCCGACATGCCCAAACATGCTCACCTGCGTTTCTATACCCAAGAGAAGCCGCCCAGAGTTCTCTGCTACGTGGACGTCCGGCGTTTTGGCAAGTGGGAGGTGGACGGCACATGGCAAGCAGACCGAGGGCCTTGCGTGATGTTGGAGTATGAACAATTTAGGTGAGGGGCTGCCTTCCATTTGCCTCCTTACTGCGTTGTTGTTGTTGTTTTTTATGTATATTTCGACCTATATGTCCTTGAGATTAATTTTTTTTTTCATGAATCAGCGTAGCAGGAAGGAAATCTTATGGTTTGTCCCTCTGGTAGGTTTCAAATTTTTTTGCTACTGGTTCTGTGGGTGTGTCTTGGTGGGCGTGGCATGGTTTGGTAGGCGTGGCAGAGGAAGGATATTGTAAAATCTCCATTCCCTCCCCAATCCAGGGGAAGGTTACTGCAAAATCCCCATTTCCTCCCCATCACCTGGGACCTGGGAAGCAGAGAATAGATGGAGGTGGGGCCAGTCAGAATTTTTACTACCGGTTCTCCGAAATACTCAAAATTTCCACTACCGGTTCTCCAGAACTGGTCAGAACCTACTGAAACCCACCTCTGGTTGGTCCCCAAGAAGGGATGGAATACAAGTCCCATCATGCACCGGCTAATGGCTGGAGATTGCAACACAGCAGATTTAGAAGCAGGCAGATTGGGGAAGGCTGGGGTGATGTGGGATTATCTCTTATAACTGAACCTGGGGTTTATCGTATCGAGTCCACTCGTTTTAAACTTGCCAAGTTTGAGAAATACTGCTCTGGAGATAGAAAGAAGCAGGAGGAAGACACTCACAATAAGCATCTAACGTGGATGATGTTACCTAGTTTGGATAATGAAATATCTGCAAGAAAAGAAACAAGCTCAAAGAGCACCAAGGATTCCATAGTCATCGTCCTCCTTCTCCTCCTCCTCCACACTACAAACCCCACTCTTATAGCACTGAATATGTTACCTAGCTGGGTAATGAAACATCTGCAAGAAAGCCACCAACCTTAGAAAGCACCAAGGATCCCACAGTCCTCCTTCTCTTCCTCTTCCTCCTCCTCCCTCATCTTCACTTTCACCTTCACCTCCACTCTGCAAACCCCTCTCCCTTCTAGCACTGATGATGTTACCTACTTGGGTAATGAAACATCTGCAAGAAAACCACCAAGCTCAGCGGACACCAAGGACCCTTTATTTCAACCCGGAGCTACAAATATTCTTTTATCGAAATGTAAAATAACCCCACTTTGATTTTATTTAGTATACCATCGGCAGAAAGAAACTTCTGGAGACGCTTTCAAGGTCCTGCTATTATAACCTCTAACAATACAGGATCATTTCTGGAATGTCTGTTTCTTGACAGGCCTACCTCAAAGGATTGTCTCAGCTTGAAACTCTGTCCAAGTTTCTCTTATCTTATTCTAAACAGAATCAAGGTGATCTTTTGGGTGTTTTTCTCACTCTGCTTTCAGTCTTGGTAACTATCTTCATAGCGCTCCATGGCATAGGGCCGGGTTACTTACGGGACCATCTGCTGCTACCGAATACCTCTCACCGACCCGTACGCTCTCACAGAGAGGGACTCCTCAGGATGCCGTCGGCCAAGCAATGCCGACTGGCGACACCCAGGGGAAGGGCCTTCTCTGTGGGGGCTCCCACCCTCTGGAACGAACTTCCCCCAGGACTCCACCAACTTCCTGACCTTCGAACCTTTCGCCGCGAGCTTAAGACACATCTATTTATCTGCGCAGGACTGGACTAGAATTTTAAATTTTGAATTTGGTTTTAATGGGGTTTTATTATTTGTATTGCTATTTTTAATTATTCGGCCTTATGTAATAAGTTTTTTAATTGATGTTTTATTTTGTATTTATATGTATATTTTATCTGGCTGTGAACCGCCCTGAGTCCCTAGGGAGATAGGGCGGTATAAAAATGCGAAAAATAAATAAATAAATAAAGTCTGGTTGCACCTTTTCCAACTAACACCCCACTGTGTAAAAAGGTTGCAGCTCTTGAAAGTTTGTGCTTTTTAGTCAAATTGGTCAGAAAAGGTATTTACCAGAATCTATTTATTTTCTGCTTGCCTTGACTAACACAATCCTACAGCGCCTTTGATCTCTGGATTGCATAATCTCTTCTCTAAATTCCTCCTTCATGGCTGTTTCATGTCTTCCCACAAGGGCATCTCTCAATTCCTTCGCAGAATCCCAAATATTCCCGGCTAACAAATTGTGACTTGCTTTCCAGAGACAACGTCCTGAGGAATCTCTCGGACAAGGCCTTCAATAAGCCCATCTGTGAGGCTCTGCTCAACCAGAAGTTTTTCAACGGAGTTGGCAACTACTTGCGGGCTGAAATTCTTTACCGGTGAGTCTGTGAACTATTTTGGGATGTGTGTGTGTGTGTGTGTGTGTGTGTGACTCTCCATGGGGGTCTGCTGGAAAGCTCTCCAGCAGAGAGCTTTGTACTCAAGGAAGCATCTGGAGAAAACAAGTTGGAAGTTGTCTTAAGACAACAGCATCTGGTTTGCAAGCTGGAAGCTGTTCCGTGTTCTTCCAGGGTAGGAAACCTTTCCTTGGAGCTCCAGGTGTATGGTTCCAGGTAATATATGCCGTGGGGTCTTTGGTGCTCTCTGAGCTTGGTTGTTTTCTTCCAGACGTTTCATTACCCAACTAGGTAACCTCATCAGTGCAATTACCCAGCAACCCAGTCTGCAAACTAACATGGTGACGCAGTAGCTAGAATGCAGTATTGCAGGCTAATTCTGCCGACTGCCAGCAATTCGGCAGTTCGATCCTGACTGGCTCAAGGTTGATTTAGCCTTCCATCCTTCCGAGATTGGCAAAATGAGGACCCAGATTGTTGGGGGCAAGAGGCTGACTCTGTAAACCGCTTAGAGAGGGCTGTAAAGCGATACATAAGTCTAAGTGCTAGTGCTATCTTCCTTCCTTCCTTCCTTCCTTCCCTTCCCTTCCCAGTGGTTAGAATGCAGTATTGCGGGCTAACTCTGCCCACAGTCTGGAGTTCGATCCTGACCGGCTCAAGGTTGACTCAGCCTTCCCTCCTTCTGAGGTGGGTAAAATGAGGACCCAGATTGTTGGGGACAATATGCTGGCTATTTAAACTGCTTAGAGAAGGCTGGAAAGCCCTGTGAAGCGGTGTATAAGTCTAAGTGCTATTGCTATCCTTAGTTTTCACGAGAGTAAAAGTAGGAGAATGGAGAGGAACTTTCAAACTCGCAAGACGAAACCTTTGAGGTAGTCCAGACAGGAAGCGCCTGCCATGATTATTAACACGCTCTGATTATTTAACCATTTTTTTTTCCTTTGACTTCTTCTAGATCAAAAATCCCTCCCTTTGAGAAGGCACGGACCGTTCTGGAAAATCTGCAGCAAGGGCTGCAGGTAAGATGCTAGAATCCCAGAGTGGTGCTGTGTCCAGTTTTTAACTATTTGAAGGTGCTTAAGTGAATCAGTATGGCCATTAAGCGAATCCATCCAATTTCCCGATTGACTTTGCTTGTTGGACGCTGGTGGAGAAGGTCCCAAAAGGTGATCCCGAGATACAGCATACGCCGGTTGCCAAGCGCACAAATTGCAGTCACCTGTCTATGAGGATGGTGCGCCAATCGTAGGCATGAGGACCAATCAGAATTCAATTTTTTTCCAGCCCCGTCGTAACTTGAAACAACCGTTAAACCAATGGTCGTAAGTCAAGGGCTGCCTGTACACAGTTTGATTTGGAAAAAAAGAAGGCATAGGGATATTGGATCGGAATCCCTTGTTTCACCTATGTAGGAAGATTTCCGTTCATCCGACTTCCGGTCTCCACGTTTCAGGTTTCTGGTGCAACCTTGAGCAAGAAAGTGAAATTGAAACGAGAGAACCCCGATTTGCTGGAGGCCTGTCACCTGTTGCCCATGGAGGCTGCGAATCTAGGTAAGCACCCGGTTGGGCCCCCCTGTCGTGTCCCACTCCTCCGCTGACGGCCGGGTCAGGGAAATCCGAATCAGGCGTGCCTCTGCAGCTCTGCCAAAGTCCTAGCAAAGTCCTCAGGGCAGGCAGGAGACCAGAAAGTGACTTCAGCAAGATATGTTTAGACTTTGCCTGACTCAGAGAATGCCAGAAAGCAGGTCCTTTATATAGGCCATGGGGTGTGGCTCCATGACTCAGCACTTATCCAGGCCTGCCCCTCCCTTCCTTCTGTTGCCTCCACCTATCAAGTCTTCTGACGCGAGGGTCACTCCAGTTGGCAGCTGTTGTCAGTTGATCTCCCTCAGGCTCACATGCTGTGGAGGAGGGGGAGGGGTCTAGTTGCTCCGTTTGCCTGGGCATGGAGCAAGAGCTGGGGGCTGGAGATACTTCCTCCTCTTCAGCCTGTCTGGGCATGGAGCCAGGGCTGGAGCCGGGAGGCATACTAGGACATTCCTCCGTGTTCGGAAGCAGATAAGAAGGCCCCGGCTGTGGTGAGATCGGACGAGACACAATACCCCCAAAGCAGCGGTCATCAGCCTTGGCAACTTTAAGACTTGTGGACTTCAACTCCCAGAGTTCCTCAGCCAGCTTTGCTGGCTGAGGAACTCTGGGAGTTGAAGTCCACAAATCTTAAAGTTGCCAAGGTTGGAGACCCCTGCCCCAAAGGACATCCCATTGGAAATGGGTGAGTTTTTATGGCTGTTAGAAGTAGTACCGTATTTTTCAGAGTATAAGACGCTCCAGACTATAAGACTCACCTACCATTTTTGGGGAGGAAAACAAGAAAAAAAAAATCTGCCTCTGCCTCCCAGCAATTTGCCTCCTTGCAGCAAACAGCCTGTTTCAGTTTCAGTTTCAGAACAGCCTGAATAGCACAAGGGAAAAAAAAAGCTGCCTCTGCCTCCCAGGAATTTGCCTCCTTGCAGCAAACAGCCAAAGGCCGAAAATGGGGTGCGTGCAGGCAGCAATAGGCAATGACAATCCCAGCAACCTGAAACAGCTGGTGGTCGGGGGGGGGGGAATCCAATCGACAATCGGCTGCTTGTGCTAATCAGGCTGTGCTGAAACTGAAACGGGCTGTTCGCCACAAGAAGGCAAATTGCGGAGAGGCATAGGCCAAAGGGTGGGGGCCGGCGGGTGGGCAGGGCTACATTACAGTATATAAGACGCACCCAAATTTTCACCCACTCCTAGGGGATTTCGTCTTATACTCCGAAAAATACGGTATTCAGCTTACCACCGTTTGTATATCCCAAAGGTGCTTTTTTCAAGAGGCAACTGGACTTCCTGGTTTTTTTCTTTGAAGACGTTTCGCTTCTCATCTGAGAAGCTTCTTCAGCTCTGACTGGATGGTGGGGAAGGGAAGGATTGATACTCCTTGCAGACAGCTGGTCATTTGCATCCTTCTAGAAAGTGAGGCCACTTGGAGGTTTATCTGTGACCTCGGGCCATCTGAGTGCTGCCAATGGGTGGGGAGCCTCCTTGACTGCAGGATGTTTTTTTGCCCTGGGTTCCTTCACTGTTGAAGACAGGTGTGGGCTGTTGGGGATTGTTGTGGTCCGCCAGCAGCCTGCAGAGCTGGCAGCGGAGTCAGATGGTGAGGAGGCTGGGGAGGACAATGGGTCAGTCCTGGAGTCAGGGGAAGGCCTGGATGAAGGCTCTGCCTCAGAGGCAGAAATGGGACCAGGGCCACCTGGGAGCGATGCGCGGACTCCAAAGCCTTAAGAGGCGGACAGCAGAGAGAAGAGGAATAGGAGGAGCCCATTCCTAGTGCACGTATGCGAAGAGCTGCCAGAAGGCAAGAGCAGCTGAAGCAAAAAGGACGCCTCGGGAGCAAGGCCAGGAGATGATTGGCCCCTCCCATAAGGCTTAAAAGAGCAGCAACAGCTCTTGGGCTTTTTGTAGGAAAGCAACGTTGCTACAATTGTTTTTTGTCGAAGGACATTATCTGAAGGACTCCATTTTGGAATTAATGTGGACTAAGCTGAGAATGAAGTAGTTCTCAGTTGTTCTAATAAAATATGTTTGTTTAGGACTGATTGTGTCTGGTAATAACTACTTGGGCCTAGGTCACAACACTACCTGGATTTATGTCTCGGCTTGTCTTCCCCCTAGGAGGTGGCAAAGGATATGATCCCACCAATCGAGAGGATGCTGCAGTCTTTGAAGAGTGGCTGCACTGTTACTCTGTTCCCGGCATGAAATCCCTGCGAGATGCTAATGGCAGGACCATCTGGTTCCAGGTAAGGATACAGAGGAAAAGCCATATTGGGCCTGTTAGGTAAGATGATGGATCCATTCCACCCCTCTCCCGACTTTGGCTGGTTTCCAGGTCGCACCTATGTCTGGCTTAGTGTGTGTTGTGCGTAAACACAACCATCCTCACCTGAAAACGTAGCTAACGCAGGGCTGTCTTAACACATGGGTCTGAGGGGCACTTGCCCATGGGCCCCACGAGCATAGGGGCCCCATATTACCGTATATACTCGAGTATAAGCCGAGTTTTTCAGCACGTTTTTTGTGCTGAAAAACGTCCCCTCGGCTTATACTCGAGTCTACGTCTTCGGGAACCCCGCACAGGAGGGGGTACCGAACGGACTCCCATGGGAGGGACGGGGAGCGGGCCCGCCGAGGTCTCGCGGGATTTGTCGCCCCCAGGCCGGCCCCTATTCCCGTGTCTGGTGGGCGGACGGCACAAACTTGGCGGGCTGTGCATTGGCGCGGGGAAGCCCTGGTGGTGCAGTGTTCCCGTTCGCCCTGGCCTCCGTCCTCCGATCTCCTGCGCTGGGAGCGAGCGAGCGAGCCAGCGAGCCAGCGAACGGCTTCGGGCACCGCGGACTTTGGCAAGGAGGAAGGTGGGAGGGAAGCGGAGCTGCCGGCTGTGGGGGGGTTGAGGGGCGTGCAAGAGGAGTGAGCGTGGAAAGGCCTTTTTGTGTGTGTGTGCGTGTGTGTGCGCGCCTGTGTGCCCTAGGGAGGGAAGCGGAGCTGCCGGCTGTGTGGGGGTTGAGGCGTGCAAGAGGAGCGCCTCCTCCTCTTCCTCCACGCTCGCTCCTCTTGCACGCCCTCAACCCCACCATCCCCACCCTCTCCGCGTGAAGGTCACCTCCTCCTCTTCCAGGCGGCGGCGGCGGCTCCGGCGGCGGCTCAGCGAGCGCCACAGCCGGCAGCTCCGCTTCCTCCCACCGGTCCCAGTCCAGCGAGCGGTGAAAGCGACATGCCGAGCGCCGCCCGCTTTCACCGTTCGGCTGGATTGGGACCGGCTTGGTCGCGCGGGCGGGGAGCCGCCAGCCTTCTCGGCTGAGGGAGGGAGGGTTTCTTGAAAGGGCTGCGGGTTGAGGAGCTGCCGGGCCCCAGCTGGCCCGTCCTGTCTCTCTTGCGAGCGAGTTCCTAAGAGCCGCAAGGATACCCAGTTCAAAGCAACCCGCTGGGCTCCTCCGTCCGTGCTCGCCCGGTCTCGTGACGTGGGGACGGCCGGCTAACGCCTGGCGTTTGCCGGCTGGAAGCTTAACGCGGGGATGATGAGCCCAAGAGCGGAGCGGCTTTGAATTGCAACCTTGGCTGGAGTTTCGGCTTCACCTTCCTGCATCAGTTGGCCTGAGGGCTTCAAGCGTAGCCGGGCTGCGTGGGGAAGGCTACCGGTCGACCCAACCAAACCCCTGGCTCTACACGGCTGGGCGGGCGGGAGAAAGGGGTGGGTAGAAGGGGCTTGTAGGAAGGCTTCAGGCGCCCCGAGCAGAGCTGGAGCCCGCCAGGCGGCTTTTCGAATGCGTTGAAGCTCCCCACATCCCTTCCCGGTGTGCCAGATGTGGAGCCCCTGGCAAGGGCCGCCTGTGGATGATGGGGCTTGGAACTCTGCGAGTCTGGAAGATCCAGCTTTCACCGCTCGGGAAACCTCCTCCTCAGCCGAGAAGGCTGGCGGCTCCCCCGCCCCGCCGCGCGGACCCAAGCCAAGCCGGTCCCAATCCAGCCGAACGGTGAAAGCAGAGCGGCGCTCGGCATGTCGCTTTCACCGCTCGCTGGACTGGGACCGTGGGAGGAAGCGGAGCTGCCGGCTGTGGCGCCCGCCGAGCCGAGCCGCCGCCGAGCCGAGCCGCCGCCGCCTGGAAGAGGAGGAGGTGACCTTCACGCTGGAGAGGGTGGGGATGGTGGGGTTGAGGCGTGCAAGAGGAGCGAGCGTGGAGGAAGAGGAGGAGGCGCTCCTCTTGCACGCCCTCAACCCCCACACAGCCGGCAGCCCCGCTTCCCCCCCTAGGGCACACAGGCGCGCACACACACGCACACACACACAAAAAGGCCTTTCCACGCTCACTCCTCTTGCACGCCCCTCAACCCCCACAGCCGGCAGCTCCGCTTCCTCCCTAGGGCACACAGGCGCACACACACACAAAAAGGCCTTTCCACGCCACTCCTCTTGCACGCCTCAACCCCCACAGCCGGCAGCTCCGCTTCCTCCCACCTTCCTCCTTGCCAAAGTCCGCGGTGCCCGGCCGTTCGCTGGCTCGCCGCCGCTCCCAGCGCAGGAGATCGGAGGACGGAGGCCAGGCGAACGGGAACAGCCCACGCCCGAAGAGGGAAAGGGAGCGAGTGGGTGGGTGGCTGGGACGAGACCCCACCACAAACACACACACACACGCCTGTGAGACGCCTTGCTTGCATGTCACACACACGCACCGCCGCTGGGAAAAAAAAGGATGGATGGATGGATGGAAGTAAGGAAGGAAGGATGGATTGATGGATGGAGGCGACCGCTTTGAAGCGCAACCCTTCTCCCGCAACTAAGGGGGGGGTCAATGTTTTCCCCAATCCTAGGGTGTGGGGAAACAGTCATTCTTTCTTCCCTCCTAGTCTCTCCCGAGATCGCACTGCAGCGCCCATCATCCCCAGCCGGCAATCTGAGCTCGTGCCATGGCCGGCGTGGAGGGTGTGGTGGTGGTAAACGCCAGGAGAAAGCTCGCTCTTTTCGAGAGGTCCTCTTGGAAGGCTGCCTTGGAAAGGGAAAGTGGGAGGGGCAGAGATTTCTCCTCAAAGGTCCCCTTGGAAGGCTGGGTTGGAAAGGGAAAGTGGGAGGGGCAGAGATTTCTTCCTCGGTCCTTCTAGAGTCCTTGAGAAACTGATATCATACAAGGTTAATAAATTATACTCCTCCTCCTCATTGATGAGTTTTTCATCCTGAAATTGATTGAAACAGTGTACCATCATATGCTGCCATAGTATAGTGTTAACAACATCTGTAAAGATGATATATGAGCATGACACTAAGTTTTTTCTATATTTCCCTTTATTGAAAAACTTCCATCATGCTTCTTTCTGAAAACAAAGGTCATTATAATATACCTCATTATATATTTGATTTGATGATATTTCAGTTAATAAATACCATTTAAGGTGTTAAGCTTCTTTTCTTTTTCAGCAGCAAAGTGAATTACAACTTTAAAGAACTTTATTACTTTATATTCATTTATTTTAAGTATAGATTTTAGATTTTTAAACAAATATGTTTAGAGCTTTTATATCTTTCAAGTTATTCAAATTATCCTCAGCAGGTATATAATGGCATCCAATTCCAATATCATGTTGGGGCTTTTGAGCAAGGGAGGAGGAACGTGAGCACCGCCTTTCCGCTGGCATTCCGGGATTTCCTTTGTTTAGAGCTGGGAATCCTCCTTCCCCTTTGCACTCCCTCCTCCCTCCCTCTCTCTCTCTCTCTCTCTCTCTCTCACACACACACACACACACACACACACAGACTTCTAAAGTCGATTGGCACAATGAAAGGCAAAGACCACAATTGTTTTAAGAAAGAAGCTTTAGCAGGAGGGGGATGGAGGGTGTTTTAAGTTTTGGCAAACAGCCAGGCCAACTGTATTGGAGAAGGTCACACAACTGGCCTTAACATTTTAGCTGCTGTCTTTTCCTCACACTTGGGTTTAATGATATTAGAGACCCTTATTGCCCTGCCAAAAAAAAAAAAAAGCCACCCCAACGCCTATGAAAATTAACCTTCTGCCAAGAGACACTGTGCAGGGTATTTTCACTATTGGTGTGCATACAGGCTTAGATTTGTGCTGGGTTCTTAGTGCTTAGAGCACTGACCTTCAGAGGCACCCTGGTCCCTTGGAAGCTAAAGGAGGACTCATTTTCATGCTTGCAGTTGTATTGTCAATTTCTGTGAGACAATGTTGTTGAAGTAACTCACTCACTCATTCATTCATTCATTCATTCCTTGTGTGTCCAATCACACTTAGCCAATAAAAATTCTATTCTATTCTATTCATTCATTCATTCATTTTATTTTGTCAAATACATATTAAATAATTATATAAATATAAGCATGAATTGAATACATAAAAGGAATACAACTAAAGGGAACATTAGGACAGGGACGGTAGGCACGCTGGTGCTCTTATGCACGCCCCTTACAGACCTCTTAGGAATGGGGTGAGGTCAATACTAGATAGTCTTTGGTTAAGGCTTTGGGGATTTTGGGAAGAGACCACAGAGTCAGGTAGCACATTCCAGGCATTAACAACTCTGTTACTGAAGTCACATTTTCTGCAATCTAGATTGGAGAGGTTCACTTTTAAGTTTGAATCTATTGTGTTCTCGTGTATTGTTGTGGTTGAAGCTGAAGTAGTCATTGATAGGAAGTACATTGTAGCAGATAATTTTATGAGCTATGCTCAGGTCATACCAAAGGCGGCGTAGTTCTAAATTTTCTAAAGCTGGGAATCCTCCTTCCCCTTTTTGCACTTTTATTGTTTTTCGTTCAAATAAATATTCATGTTATTTTACTTGGCTCTATCTTTATTTTTTACATTGACCAGTAGCTGCCTCATTTCCCACCCTCGGCTTATACTCGAGTCAATAGTTTTTCCCAGTTTTTGTGGTAAAAATAGGTGCCTCGGCTTATATTCGGATCGGCTTATACTCGAGTATATACGGTAATCTGTGTACGTTAACCCTTCAATGCACCTTGTATCGTATAAATACAGCAATGGATGTATTACATTTTACTGCATTTTTTAAATTGATACTAACATGCAAATATATGTTTAATTTTATCGACCATTTACATTTTTATTCCTGTGAGTAGTTGTCGTAGGGGCCACAGTACATTGCTTTGCCCGGGGCCCATAATGCTGTTAAGATGGCCCTAACGGCTTTAGCACGTTGTATGATAGGTTGTGAGTTGTGGGTTCACCCTGTTCAATTAGGTAGAACTAATTTCAGTCAGTGGAACGACTTGCCTCCAGACATTGCGACTGTCATAAACATGAGTCTGTTGCCAAGAAGTCCAAATTTTGATCCCGTGACCGTGGGGCTGTTGCAACGGTCGTAAGTGTGAAAAACGGTCAGAAGTCACTTTCTTTTAGTGCTCTTTCAACTTTGAACGGCCACTCAAATAGAATAAAATATTTGGAAGGGACCTTGGAGGTCTTCTAGTCCAACCCCCTGCTTAGGCAGGAAACCCTACACCACTTCAGACAAACGGTTGTCCAATCTCTTCTTAAAAACTTCCAGTGTTGGAGCATTCACAACCTCTGGAGGCAAGTCGATCCACTGATTCAATTGTTCTCACAGTCAGGAAATTTCTCCTTAGTTCTAGGTTGCTTCTCTCCTTGATTAGTTTCCACCCATTGCTTCTTGTCCCGCACGCAAAGATGCTTTGGGAAATAGAACAGAATAACAAGGTTGGAAGGGACCTTCGGGGTCCTAGTCCAACACCCTTCCCCCTCAAGCAGGAGACCCTACACCAGGGTCTACACCATGCTGGCTGGGGAATTCTGGGTGTTGAAGTCCACAACTCTTCAACAACTTCTAGAAACAAGTCCTTCCACTGATTCATTGTTCTGTCAGGAAATTTCTCCTTAGTTCTAGGTTGCGTCTCTCCTTGAGAACGAACTGTTATAAGTCGAGGACTACTTGTACTTAGATATAAGCAAACCTGGCCTAACTCTACTCCAATTATTATTTCTGGATTATTTTTTCTTCCATATAGGGAGACCCTGGACCTCTGGCTCCGAAAGGTGAGCTCCCCTTTTTACATTTCCAGGAGTTTTTGAAGAAAATAGAAAATGAGAAAGTGTTCCCCCTCGCCCCGTTAAAATCACTATACGGCAAGGCTGGCATCAAAGATATTTGCTAGGATCTTTGTTGTTGTTAGTTGCGAAGTCGTGTCTGACCCATCGCGACCCCATGGACAACATTCCTCCAGGCCTTCCTGTCCTCTACCATCCTCTGGAGTCCATTTAAACTCATGCCTACTGCTTCAGTGACTCCATCCAGCCATCTCGTTCTCTGTCGTCCCCTTCTTCTTTTGCCCTCAATCTTTCCCAGCATTAGGCTCTTCTCCAGGGAGTCCTTCCTTCTCATTAGGTGGCCAAAGTATTTCAGTTTCATCTTCAGGATCCGGCCTTCTAGAGAGCAGTCAGGGTTGATCTCTAGGACTGACTGGTTGGATTGCCTTGCAGTCCAAGGGACTCACAGGAGTCTTCTCCAGCACCAGAGTTCAAAGGCCTCAATTCTTTGGGGCTCAGCCTTCCTTATGGTCCAACTTTCACAGCCATACATTGCAAATGGGAAAACCACAGCCTTGACTAGACGCACTTATGTTGGCAGGGTGATGTCTCTGCTTTTTAGTACGTTGTCTAGATTTGCCATAGCTTTCCTCCCCAGGAGCAAGCGTCTTTTAATTTCTTGGCTGCAGTCCTCATCTGCGGTGATCTTGGAGCCCAGGAAAATAAAATCTGTCACTAGGATTGCTAGGATCTTAATCTCAAGCAATTTCTACTTGTAACCAGAAGATCTCAGATTGGACTGCCGGTTTTCTGGTTAAAGAATCCGGAGATTAAAATTTTACAACTGGAAAACAGAAAAACTAAAAACTAAAACTCTGACTAAGAAGTCACCTTCTGTCCCTATATCGTAGGACAGAGTTTAGTTTAGTTAACTTTATTGATTAGCCCTTGGGCCATACCAAAATGCAGAGTTCCAGACACAAATTATTACTAAAAATCTGATTTAAAAAAAAGTTTAAAATGCAATGGGATATAAAATATGATTTTAAAATGAAATTGGAATGAAATAAAAGACTTTAAAATGAAATTGGAATAAAATACAATAATTAAATATATAGATAAATAAAATATGATACAATTACAATCTACCCCGATCGGTCCCGCTTGTACTGATTGGTAGAACATAGAATAACATGGTAGTTAACCAAGAAATTAAGGTGGCACTGATCTAATTATGGGTGTGCGATGTTATTAATCCCAGAAAGGAAATCTCAGAAAAAGAAGAGACAGTCAAAGTCTAAACCAGCCGTGCAGAGTTCAAAGGTAAGACCTAAGTTTAACTCACAGATCATCTATTGTAATGTCCTTCCTGTCAAAGACTACTTCAGCTTTAATTGCAATAATACAAGGGCAACCAACAGATTTAAACTTAATGTCAACCGCTTTAATCTAGATTGCAGAAAATATGACTTCTGCAACAGAATCATCAGTGCTTGGAATACTTTACCTGACTCTGTGGTCTCTTCCCATAATCCTAAAAGCTTCAACCAAAAACTATCTACTATTGACCTCACCCCATTCCTAAGGGGACCATAAGGGGCGTGCATAAGCGCACAAACGTGCCTACCGTTCCTGTCCTATTGTTTTTTCTTTTCTTCTTCCTATATATGTTTATATGTGTATATACTATATAATCTTTTTGCATGATGTTGTGACAAAAAAAAAAAAAAAAAGAGTATCATCGCTTTCTCTGTTTTGGGAGCTTATTTACCCGAGACCCAAAAGTACTTTTTCAAGAGGCAGCTGGATTTCCTTGTTTTTTCTTTGAAGATGTTTCGCTTCTCATCCCTTCTCAGCTCAACGTTTTTGTTGCTATGTGAGACAGTTGTTAAGTGAGCTTTGACCCCATTTTATGACCTTTCTTGCCCCATTTTTTCAGTGCCGTTTCAACTTTGAACGGCCACTCAAATGGAATAAGGAGAGTTGGAAGGGATCTTGGAGGTCTTCTAGTCCCGCCCGCTGCTTAGGCACGCTTGTGAACTGAATCGCCGCCGTTGTTAAGTTAGTCAGGCGGTTGTTAAGTGAAACCTGGCTTCCCTGTTGACTTTGCCGGTCGGAAGGTCGCCAAAGGGGATCATGTGACCCCGGGACTCTGCAACCGTCATAAATATGAACCAGTTTGCCAGGCGTCCGAATTTTGATCAGGTGACCGTGGGGGAAGCTGCAACGTGTGAAAAACGGCGTAAGTCCTTTTTTTTTTTGGGTGCCGTTGTAACTTTAAACGGTCACTAAACGAGCTGTTGTAACTCAAGGACTGCCAGTACTAGGTTGGCGTTCCATTTTTTTATTATTATTATTTATTTATTCAAATTTCTATACCGCCCTATCTCCCGAAGGACTCAGGGCGGTTTACAGCCTTATAAAATATAAAATAAATACATGTTAAAACGACATTTAAAAAACTTATTCCATTAGGCCAAATTTAAAACGATAGTTAAAAGTACAAAACCCCGTTTAAAATTAATTTTAAAATTAAACCCTAGGCCAGCCCTGCACAAATAAATAGATGTGTCTTAAGCTCGCGGCGGAAGGTTCGAAGGTCTGGAAGCAGACGTAATCCTGGGGGGAGCTCGTTCCAGAGGGTGGGGGCCCCCACAGAGAAGGCCCTTCCCCTGGGTGTCGCCAGTCGGCACTGCCTGGCGGACGGCACCCTAAGGAGTCCCTCCCTGTGAGAGCGCACGGGTCGGTGGGAGGTAGTCGGTGGCAGCAGGCGGTCCCGTAAATAACCCGGCCCTATGCCATGGAGCGCTTTGAAGATGGTAATCAAAACCTTGAAGCGCACCCAAAAGGCCACAGGTAGCCAGTGCAGTCTGCGCAGGAGAGGTGTCACGTGGGAGCCACGAGGGGCTCCCTCCATCACCCGCGCAGCTGCGTTCTGAACCAACTGAAGCCTCCGGATGCTCCAATCATCTTGTGATGATCCAACACATCAGAAAATATGAATTTCGGGACTAGTTGAGTCTCCGAATGTCGTAGCTGAGCTGCAGTTCAGATGCCTGCAGGTTCCTCTCTTCTGCCCCCGATCAATTTTTGATTCTCGGAATTTTAATCCATCTCATTCAAGTGGCGGATTGGCTTCCCCCGATCGTCTTTGTCCATCTCTGTAGGCCCCCAAGCCAAGGAGAAACTCAACCATCAGTCCTGCTCAGAAAGAAGCTAAGGGAAGAACGAAACGTAGACCGGAGAACGGAGTTACACAAGAGGAGGAGGAGGACGGTATAGTCAAGGGAGCCAGAGGACCCAAGACCAGATCCCAGAGGTCATCTTCTGATTTGCAAGAGCCTTTGCTGCTAAGTTCTCCAGCTCCAGCACGGAAGAGGCGAACACCAGCTCAGAAAAACCAGAGTGAGAAAGGTGAGGTTGTGGTCTGTCGGTGTTGTGACCCAGGCCCAAGTAGGTAGTAGGAAACTCAGTCAGTATAAAAACAAACTTTATTCGCACAGCTGAGAACTTCATTCCCAGCGTAGTTCAACTAAACTAAAGCAAATTCCTCCCAACACAATTCCTCAGTCCTATCATAAACCTTGGTCCAATTAGGCAAACTGCCAAAGGCCTTTCTTGGCAAACGTTCAGAAGGTATCAATGTTGTTTTCCAGCAAAGCCCAAAAGCCGTTGCTGGTCTTTTAAGCCTTATGGGAGGGGCCAATCATCTCTTGGCCCTACTAAGCCCAAGTCATCCTCTTTGCTTGAGCTGCTCTTGCCTTCTGGCAGCTCTTCTCATGTGTGCATTAGGAACAGGCTCCTCCTGTTCCTCTGCCTCACTACTATCAGGCTCTGGAGTCCACACCTCACTCCCCAATGGCCCTGGCCCCACCTCAGCCTCTGACGCAGAGCCCTCATCCGGGCCTTCCCCATCCTCCAGGACTGGCCCATGCTCTTCCTCAGCCTCACCGCTGTCCAACTCCATTGCCAGCTCCACAGGCAGACCACAACAGTCGGCCGCCGGAGGAGGGGTGGGAGTCGGGGTCAGCATCAAGGCAACCTGAGAGCTCCGAGGGAATGGAGCTGGCAGGGAGGCGGAGCCTGGGCCGTCTGTCAGCCCTCAAATGGAGAGTCAACAGCCCCCAGGCCTGGAGGTGGCTGATGAAGAGGATGAACAGCTGGGTCCAGTGCCTGATGCGTGGAAGGCAGAGGAGAGGAGAGCAGTGGAAATCTATGGGCCGGTCCTTGGGACAGAGGAGCCACTGCTGCTAGCCCCACCCGAGCTCTGGGGATAAAGGCAGGGGCCGGAGATGAATAGATGTGGCAGACAACTACTCATCTTCTGGACAGACGGATTTGTTAGCCTGAAAGAAACTTTTTTGCTGGGTTGCTGGCGCTCCTAATACAGGAATCTTTTGAGTTCATGTCAGAGGGTTTGTCATGTTTGGGGAGCTGGGTCAGAACAGGTAATCTATCTGGGATTTATGGGGGCTACCTAAAAATGTCTACCAAGTAGGTCATCTGACTTAGTAATTTTCTCCTTTTAGCAAAGGCATCAGCAATCTCGCGATCCAGACGGGTGAAGGCTTCCTAACACTTCTCAACGCAGAAGGATCTTTGCACGAGCTTCAGGTGGCTCTTCATGCTCCAGAGGAGGAGATAAATGCTGCAGCTTTGGGACCCAAGATTACCGACTGAAGAACCCTCATGAGCTTCAGGCAGAACGACACACGTCGTGCTCCAACGGAGGAGATAAATGCCGCTTTTTGTTTTGAGGTTATCCATTGAAGAACCTCCCGTGAACTTCAGGCAGAACTTCCCGCTCCAACGGAGGAGATAAAGGCAGAGATTTTGATCCGAGATTACCAGCCGAGAACAACGTGAGGCCATTATTTTGCTGCTCCCTCATTTACCAACTTTTAAACTTAAGTGTTACGCAGATTTCTTGGGGTTTTTAAAAACCTGCACCTGGGGAGAAGGGAGGGAAATGCCTTTGGTTTCACATCGTCCTGATAAGGTGGAACTGAAAGGAGTCCCAGTAGTCTGAATAGTTGTCACCTCTCAAATTTCTTATCATGGAAAGAAAACCAGCGTAGCACAGGGAACTTTCTCAACAAAATTGCCAGACAGCAAAGGGATGAGATTTAATCTTCGACAGTTAATCTTCCTTTTATAGCAATATATTTGTGTATATTTTTTTTAAAAAAAACCTGTTTTTATATACTAATAAAAAAATATTCTGCTTTAAAAGTTGCTTTCCTATGTCAGAAAACCACTAAGGTAGATCGTTGAAATAATGACACACCCACACCCCCAACTTGATTCAATCATTTGCTTTTAATTATTAATTTTTTGGCATATCTCTTGATCGTCCAAGAAGCTCAGTCAATGAAGAGAGAAGAGAGATTCACTTAATGACTAACTGATTTGATCAACGACCACATGATTTGCTTAACAACTATGGGAAAAACATCAATTTGACTCAATTACATCATAGCAATAGCACTTAAGACTTATATACCGCTTTACAGTGCTTTACAGCCCTCTCTAAGTGTTTATAAAACGTCTATGAAGTCAGCTTATGGCCCCCAACAACAATCTGGGTCCTCATTTTCCCGAACTCGGAAGGATGGAACGCTGAGTCAACCTTGAGCCGGTCAGGATCGAACTGATGGCAGCTGGCAGAGTTATCTTGCAAGACTTGCATTCTAACAGGAAGGAAGGAAGGAAGGAAGGAAGGAAGGAAGGAAGGAAGGAAGGAAGGAAGGAAGGAAGGAAGGAAGGAAGGAAGGAAGGAAGGAAGGAAAATAGCAATAGCACTCAGACTTATATACCGCTTCACAGCTCTCTCTAAACGGTTTACAGATTCAGCATATTGCCCCAAACCACAATCTAGATCCTCATTTTATCGACGGAGGCTGAGTCAACATTGAGCCGGTCAGGATCGAACTGTTGACAGTAGGCAGTAAGTTAGCCTGCATTGCCGCATTCTAGCCACTTTGCCACCACGGCTCTTAAGCTCCAGTCCCAACTGTGATCATAAACTGTGGACTACCTGTAACCCATCCCTGTAATCCGTCCATGGGGCTCTTCGCTCTCTGTTAGGCAGGCAACAGAAGGTCCAGTTGAGGAGTCCTTAGAAGAGCAGTGTTGTGCCCCCATTGGAGACTGAATCTGTGGGGGAAGACGAGCTGGAACTGGAGCTGACAGAGATTGAAGGGGTGGCTTTGTTGGCTTCAGAGGAAGATGAGGAGGAGCAGGCCCAGTCAGGCAGGGCCTTTCAGGATTAGAACGGCTTGTAGGAAGGAACGGGCAGGAAGAAGAAGAGAGGCTAAGCAGTGAACGTGAGAGACACAGCTCAGGCGATGAGCAGGGACCGCCCCCTCCTGATCCTCGAGCACGGAGAGTGGAGAGAAGGCGAGAACAGCACAGACTGACTCATCTACTCAGGAAGAGAGTGCACCGCCCCTTTTCACAAGGCACACCTGGGGACTGAGACTTAAGGAGACACTGCGGGGAAGGGCATTTGTCGGGAACAAATGCTGAATTAATGGATGAGTTGAGTGCCGATGTTTGAACTTTCCTGGATTCCTTGCATTCCTCCGCCTTGATTTTTTGATTCCTTGCCTTGCTCCTTTGCTTCCCGGACTCTTCGACTTGACTGTTAGATTTCTTGCCCTGCAGGCGTGGTGCTCACAGCATTGGACTGGACTATTTGCAGAGAGAGGCTGCTTGAGGTGTGTGTGTGTGTGCATATCATCACTCTGCTCTGGGACTTGCCAGAAACGTGGGAGCGTTTGGGGGAATTCGGAGCAATCAAGGGGCAGTTTGAACTGCCAGCTGCCTGTGTTGCCTCTGTGCCATGCCCCGGGTCATCGCAGGCAGTCTGTTGTAAGCCTTAATCCCTGCTCTGTTCTTTCAAGACCAGCAGGATAGAGAGTATTTGGAAGGGCTGAAAGGAAAGCTTCAACAGATCTTCTTCCAGAACCAAGGAGGTGTTGGGATCAGGTCTTTCAAGGAGGTCACACCTGCAGAAGACAGTCAGGCTGTCAGAGAAGGGGCCTTTGGGGGAAAAACTGGCCATGAAGACATCCTCTTTCCACTTACATGACTGCCTCTTGAATCGGGAAGCCCACTTGGAGCCAGGTGTCAACGGTGCTGCCGTAGGACTCGTAAAGTCGGATGACCAAGGCATCTGATCTGTCCTCAGCCTGGGGAAAGAGACCAAAAGGAAAGATCCCCTGGTCAGCTCAACACGATTCTGCTCTTGTAAGATGCTGCTAGGGACAGAGGAAGGTGCGCTTGATGAAACTCAAGAGAATCTTCACCTAAAACAGGGGTCTCCAACCTTGACAACCTTAAGACTTGTGGACTTCAACTCCCAGAATTCCTCAGCCAGCTTTGTTGATGTCCACAGGTCTTAAAGTTGCCAAGGTTGGAGACCCCTGACCTAGAACAAGCGGGGCTGGCTTGAATTGAATTTTATTAATTTTAAATTTTTATTAATTAATTTTAAATGGGGTTTTTTAGTCTAGTATATTTTAACCTATCAGGCTAATTTTAAAATAAGTTTTTTAATCTGCTTTTTAAATTGTATATTGTATTATCGGTTTTATTTTTGCCTGTACACCGCCCTGAGTCCTTCGGGAGAAGGGCGGTATAAAAATCAAATAAATAAATAAATAAATAAATAAAATAAAAACACAAGATTCACTAAAATGTTCACTGAAAGCAGGTGAAGGAAGAACCGGCCACAACTAAGCAGCGCAGTGGCTCAGTAGCTAAGACGCTGAGCTTGTCGATCGAAAGCTCGGCAGTTCAGCAGTTTGAATCCCTAGTGCCGCATAACCAGGTGAGCTCCTGTTACTTGTCCCAGCTTCTGCCAACCTAGAAGTTCGAAAGCAGGTAAAAAAGGCAAGTAGAAAAATAGGAACCACCTTTGGTGAGAAGGGAACAGCGTTCCGTGCGCCTTTGGCATTGAGTCATGACCACGGAGACGTCTTCGGACAACACTGGCTCTTTGGCTTTGAAATGGAGATGAGTACCGCCCCCTAGAGTCGGGAATGACTAGCACGTATGTGCGAAGGGAACCTTTACCTTTAACTTAAGCTAAGCTGGCTTCCAAGTTGAACATAAAACTTCCCTAAATCCCATTAGTTTTGTGATAAATTGTAATGGTATGTGGGAGCAACCTTGGGAGACAGGAGGAAGAGCCACAGACTAGAAAATGGTCAGAACAGCAGCAGCTGAGCTACAAAAGGAATTGAGGGAGGGCGGGGGCTCACAAATGTCTCAGAAGGGGACCCTCCCTCATTTCTTGGCTTCAAAAAGCAAGAGGGGAGAGAAGGTTTGCAAAGTGGGTATCAAGCCTTGCGAGGTGGTCTGGACAGGAAGCATCCCCAGGTAAACTAAGTTTAATGATTGCATTTTCCTTCGGCCCCTTACCTGCTTCATCGTTTCCAGGACAACAGCTGGAGACAGGACAGAGAAGGCACTCCAGACTGGATATGGCCCAGGAGGAGCGCCCTTCGTGACATGAAGAGGAAAATTCAAGCTGTAGGCCTGCTGGATTACCCCAGCTTCTTGGAAAGAACCTGCGGGTGACAAAACTGTAGAGTCAGGGGCTCTACTTATTTAAAGTAGGCCACCATCACTCTGGAGGTATTGTTTGTTTCTTGTCTAGTTTTCGTGGTGTCTTCCCATTCTTTTTGCCAGTCCTCCCAGTGGACCAACATCTGTGCAAATGGTACGATCTAGGAAAAACAAAATTAGCAGCTGATCTGCAGAAACTAACTAATAAGCCAGGGGAAGGAGGGAGGGAGTGAGGAAAGGATGGATGGAAGGGAGGAAGGGAGGGAGAGGGAGGGGAGGGAAGGGAAGGGAAGGAAGGAAGGAAGAAGGGAAGGAAGGAGGGAGGGAAGGAAAGGAAGGGAGGGAAGGGAGAGAAAGAAGGAAGGAAGGAGGGAAGGAATGAGGGAAGGAAAGAGGAAGGGAGGGAAGGGAAGGAAAGAGGGAGGGAGGGAGGGAAGGAAGGAAGGATAAATAGAGGATGGAAGAAGGGATGAGGGAGAAGAAAAAGAAGCAGAGAAGAGAGGGAGAAGGAGAAGGAGATGGTGAAGAAGCAGGTAGGAGTGAAGAGAAGGAGAAGAAAAGAAGAGCAGTCTGTCAAGATCAGGTTCTCTGGTGTTGCTTACCCAGGTGAGGCATCACTGCATAGGTAAACTGGTGACGCCCAATATCTGTAGTAGCATCAGGGGACTTTGGAGCACGTAACCTTCGTGGGAATCAAAACTCATATTATCCACTCATCCACATCACACACTTTCGTTGTTAATGATCCAAACAGCCAACGTGGACGAGAATTATATTTCCACCCCCTCCTTCTAATGCACGAAACGCAACTTGAAGTTGCCAAGTTGCCCATGAAAACTCTACAAAATATCAGCGGACAGGAACTCAAAAGACCAAAAACATAAATAAAAATCTAAACCAAGCAGGCAAGGCTGAAGTCATCCCCCAAATCATTTCTGCCATAACCCAGGAATTCCCACCGTCCGCCAAAACTCACAGGGACAGGCTCATCACGTTGTCGTGGACCGAGCAGCCATATTTGCAGTCATTCAACAAGGCAACCCCGAAGCCGTGCTCAGACAAGTCTACCCATTTGTGAGTCCACACCTAAAAAAAAAAAGGAAAAGGAAAACCGAAATACAGACATGATCTAAGCTTCAGAGTGGCTACGCGGTTGGCAGGATCCGTTCACTTTCATTAAAACTGGCGTGGTGATCAACAAGGCGTGCCGCAAACTTATTTCGGCCTTGAGTTGTATGGGAAATCTCTCTCAAGCGCCGGGGAAATCGGGTAATCCAGGCAGTTCAAATGCCTATAAAGGTTTATCACAAGCTTAAGCTCTCTATAAGAATCTGAACTACTAACAGTCAAGGAAAATTAGCAGGAGATAAGAAGTCAGTGGAATTCAAGGTGGGCTAGATTTAGGTCTCTTGTGGATGCGAAGCAACTCGAGACTGATGACACGTTTCATCCCTCCCTCAGGCTCAGCCTAGTCTGTGAGACGGAGGTATGGTTCAAAAATTCAAGATGGTGGCCACCTTGGAGGCAGTGAGAGGTCGTATGTAAAAAAACAAGCAGAAATTCAAGATGGCGGCCTCCATGGAGCTACTGAAGAGCCGCTCGTAAAAAAACCAAGGAGAAATTCAAGATGGCGGCCCCATGGAGCCATTGAAGAGCCGTTCGTAAAAACCACAAGCAGAAATTTAAGATGGCGGCCACCATGGAGCTATTGAAGAGCCTTTCATAAAACCACAAGCAGAAATTCAAGATAGCAGCCATCTTGGAGCCATTGAAGAGCCATACCTAAAAACCATGAGCAGAATTATGATCACTCTATCCTGGGAATACCAGTTAGGAGAAGAAGAGTCTCACCTCAAACCGGGCCCAATCCCAGGATGTGTTCCAATGTGTTGGTCTCTGCAGGTGGCCAAACTGGATCTCGTAAGTGGCGTTTGGGCTCCGAACCTTGGCTGGAAATTCCACCTTGAGGAACTTGTGAGCTTCGTTCCAGTCAACCTGGAATGCAAGCAAACAATTTTTTTTAAAAAAAATAGCATTTTTTTCCCTCAGTGGTAGTTCTTAACTAAGGAAGGGAGATCTGCAGATCAGGAGAAGAAAGACAAAGTAGAATTTACCCAGCTGGTAGACATTTGTACGAGGAAAAGAAAAAAGACAAGCAAACCTGAGTCCGGAAGGAGATGTAAGGGCTCGCTGCGTCCAGGATAACCTCTTGGGTTAAGATGCTCCTCTCGCTGAGCTGCAGGGAGAAAGTCACACTGCCCCGCAGGCCACCCAGGGTGGAAATTTCCAGGGGTTTTAGGAGATGGGTAATGGGCTTCCTAGAAAAAAAAAAAAGAATGGTTAGAAAATTGCTGCTTCAAAATTATAGGTCAGGGGTCTCCAACCTTGCCAACTTTTTAAGATTTGTGGAATTCAACTCCCAGAATTCCTCAGTTTGCCTAATTAGATCAAAGTTGGTGATAAGGCTGAAGAATTGTGTTAGGAAGAATTTGTTTTGATTTAGTTTGGTCGATGCCGAGAATGAGTTTAATTCTCAGATGTTCTAATAAAGTCCGTTGTTTTTGAACTGATTCCGTCTAAGATTACCTACTTGGGCCTGGGTCGTAACAACCTAGCAACTGGACGGCATGTTGATTGGACCATGTGCCTGGAGACTCAGATGGGGAAGTGACAAAAGTTTTACTTTTAACTGGGTGTAAAACCGGCAGGACCTTTAGAGCCAGTTTCCCACCAAGTCTGTGCCAATTTGTTATGTCCCAATAAAATGTTCCTGGAGGAATGTGACTGCCTCGGAGTTCTCATTGAAGGGGATGTATTACTTGGAACCTTGACACACGGGCCTTACCTGGTCTCCAGGTGATAATCCATCACATCCCAGGCATCCCAATACAGAGGGACATCATCAAAGATCACAAACTGGTTGGCCTGGTAACCCTCCGGAACAGCCTCTCTGCAACGAGAAGTCCAACCCAGAGGGGTCAGGGGAGAGCCGCCCTGTTTGCAGAACTTCGTACGGATCGTGTACTTAGGTGAAGAAGTACCTTTTTGGGTGTAGTAAAGAAAGGGACGCCATCCGTCCCAAAGGATCGAGGCAGGCTTGGATGATACCATTTGCCAACGTCACAGAACCATCTGCCTGGGGTTAAAAACAACGAAAGATTCCCTTGAGTCAGCCTTCCCAGGTTCCACCAGACAGGAAACGCAACCAGCTGAGCTATTTCTACTTTATGGCAAAGCTACGTTATGAGCCACGGTGGCGCAGTGGTTAGAGTGCAGTAGACTGCAGGCTACTTCAGCTGCCTGCTGGCTGCCTGCAATTTGGCAGTTCGAATCTCACCAGGCTCAAGGTTGACTCAGCCTTCCGTCTTTCCGAGGTCGGTAAAATGAGGACCCAGATTGTTGGGGGCAAGAGGCTGACTCTGTAAACCGCTTAGAGAGGGCTGTAAAAGCACAGTGAAGTGGTACGGAAGTGCTATTGTCCTTCCTTTCTTCCTTCCTTCCTTCCCTCTCCCTCCATCTTTCCCTTCCTTTCCTTTCCTTTCCTTCTCTTCCATTCCCTTCCGTTCCCTTTCTTCCCCTCCCCTCCCAGTGGTTAAAATGCAGTATTGCAAGCTAACTCTGCCCACTGCCAGCAGTTCAATCCTGACCAACTGGCTCAAGGTTGACTTAGCCTTCCATTCTTCCAAGGTGAGTAAAATGAGGACCCAGACTGTTGGGGGCCAGAGGCTGACTCTGTAAACTGCTAAGAGAGGGCTGGAAAGCCCTATAAAGAGGTATGTAAGTCTAAGTCTGTAAGTCTATTGCTACATTAGCGGAATCTTGCAAGTCTGAAAGTAGCTGCCATCACCTGCCATCTCCATTACAATCAAGAAATTCGGGGGAGTCCCTTCTGAACCTTTTCCTCCATGTGTTATGAAGCCCTGGGCTATGCCTTCTCTTATCCGACTGTTCTCCAAAGCTACATCAACTGAACGTTGCAAGTCTGAAGGTACAAGTCTCCTGCCATCTGTTTTACAGCCTGAGAAGCTACGGAGGGTCCCTTCTGAGCCTCTTTCTCCACCCATTATGTAGCTGTGGGTTGTGCTGTCTCTGTTGTGGTCCACCAATTGCCAGGGGAACTGGCGGCAGATTCGGACGATGAGGAAGTTGGGGAGGAACTTGGGCCAGTTTTGGAGTCTGGGGAAGGCTCTGATGGATGCTCTGCGTCGGACGCAGAGATAGCGCCAGGGCCGTCCGACATTTCCCAGCCACCAGAGAGGCAGCTGCCTTTGGAGGCTGAGATGAGTGAGGAGGGAGAACAGCTGGGGCCTGTTCCAGGGGTACAAATGCACAGAGCAGTTAGGAGAGGAGAACAATGGAGGACAAGGAGTCAACTCGGGAAGCAAAGCATACATGGACGCTGAATGGCCCCTCCCTGGCTGGGGAATAAATAGAAGAAAAGGGACGTGGTGGTCGTAGGAGACAACCGTTCGTATTTCTGAAGATTTTGCTCACTGTGTTTCGTGCCGCAAAGACTGCTTGCCAGAACTTAATTCCCAATTTTTGGCTGGGAGCTCACAGCCTTGCAATTATTGCAAGGAACTGATAAGTTCTTTTACTGCAGTTAACTCCTTGAAGGACTCTTGCCTGGACTTTTTGGTGGGTGAATGGCATTCACAAGAGGTAAATAAAGAGGGGGTTTTCGTGACAAGCAGTCTGTTTCTTGTTTCTGCTAAGGCTGGGTCAGAACAGTCTCTCATCTGATCGTTCCCTAGGCCAGGGGTCTCCAACCTTGGCAACTTTAAGACTTGTGCACTTCAACTCCCAGAGTTCTGGGAATTCTGGGAGTTGAAGTCCACAAGTCTTAAAGTTGCCAAGGTTAGAGACCCCTGCCCTAGGCAGTTTTGTGACCCGTTTTCCAAGACCTTTCCCACATACTGTTACAGTATGTTACCGCCATCTTTAAAGACAGTAATAACATAGACTGAGATAACTCAAAGGCGGTCATTCTCTGGCTGTCGCTTTCAATTACAGGTAATCCTCACTTAGCAATTGTTCAGTTACAACAGACCCTCAAAAAGCTTCCAGCAAAGGTGCTCACCTCTTTATTGACGGTCACAGGATGTGGAGGAGAGAATGACTCTTGAACAGCACAGAAGCCCAGGCTGGGAACAGTCACCAAAGCTGGTATTGAAAGACACAGAAGGAGACACGAGGAATTACGGTCAATCTTTTGAGAATCGGTTCCCAATCAATCTAAAGAAAAGTGCACTTGTTTTAAGGTGCCGAGACATTGTAGGTAGGGACTCTTGCTGTGTACAAGCCTAAAAAGTGGCTCAGACTGTAAGACAATCTGTTATTAACAGCAGCTGCTTGCAATTATTGCAGGTTCTAGTCCCACCAGGCCCAAGGTTGACTCAGCCTTCCATCCTTTATAAGGTAGGTAAAATGAGGACCCAGATTGTTGGGGGCAATAAGTTGACTTTGTATATAATATACAAATGGATGAAGACTATTGCTTGACATAGTGTAAGCCGTCCTGAGTCTTCAGAGAAGGGCAGGGTATAAATGTAAATTAAAAAAAAAAATTAAAACAGGGTCGGCACCTAAAGCCTCAGTTCCTTGCGGTCCAGTTTTGGAAACGACTTCGGTTCTTTCCCATGGCAAAGTGTTGACCACCAGGATGGTATCGCTGCTCTGGTCCTTGCTGGCCAACAGTTCTCCGCACAAAGAATGGGTGACCTCTTTCAGAAGCTGGGCTCCAGAACTGCGAATTTCTTGAAGGAAGGAGAGAGGAAGAGAGAAAGGGCTTGATCGAAGGACTGTCCACATTCAGAATGAGCTAGGGCAGGGGTCTGCAAACTTGGCTCTTTTTAAGACTTGTGGACTTCAACTCCCAGAGTTCCAGAGCTTTGCTGGCTGAGGAACTCTGGGAGTTGAAGTCCACAAGTCTTAAAAGAGCCAAGTTTGCAGACCCCTGAGCTAGGGGCGATGCTGTATATTAGCAAAGAAAACTTGAGCCTTAGTGTGCTGCAGAAGGGATTGAATCAGAGTTATAAATCTAAGCCTCTTTCGCAGCCCTCGTATAGACCTTTCCTCTGCCCTGTTACCCAGGTATCTAGTTTAAATGGTTCTATCGAAAGGAAGAAAGCTATCTTCTGCTGAGCAGAACCATGGAGGCAGACAACCGCCAGGGATGTCCATCAGGCACTGAATCACCAGAACATCAGGGCTGAACCTGTGGTTTTGAGTCACAGTCTACCTCTCGCGAACCAAGCCAAGTGTTGTGACTCGTCCTCCCTCCTCTCCTCAGCCAGGCCCCTCCCGTCTCCAACCGGGCCTTTTATCAGACTCCGAGTCTGATAATGAAGATGAACGGCCTGTCATGACTCCAACCCCCGGCCCTGGCCCCATGCCCGGAGAGGATTCAAGGAGTGAAAGGAGAAGCCCAATAAACCTCACTCATATAGCGTGTGTTCCTTTGGCTCAACCTTCAGAGCAGGAAGCCAGCCAGGTAGTGGAATTACCCAGGCCTACTCCCTCTGACCCCTCCCTTTCCCAGACGCTGACAGCAGATCCAGCTGAAGACAATTCAGTGTGGGTGGACCCTCGCTTCCGGAGATCTGAGAGGCGACGCCAGCAGAAGGAAGGGCGGGGCAGGCCTGGATAAATGCTGAGTCATGGAGCCACACCCCACAGCCTATATAAAGGACCTGCTTTTGGCATTCCAACCTTGAGTCTTGAGCAAAGTCTTCTCTAGTTTGCTGATATCGGACCCTATCGCTGAAGTCACAACGTGGACTCCTGCCTGCCCTGATAAACCTCGAAGGAACTTGGCAAGCTGCAGAGGCTTCGTTGCCAAGTTTGTTATGGACTTCCTTGACTCGTTCGTCGGAGTGGGAGTGGGACACGACACCAAGCAGCAAAGCTTGAGGACTCCAATGGCCGTGTATGATCCCTGAGCTTTGGCAGCTGCCTAACCAAATAAATTCTCCAGGTTGGTTCTTTCTCACCTGAGTAGTACCGCATGGCATCCTCTGCTACAAGCTGGATACAACTGCCTGGCAAGACATCATGGAATTGGTTCAAGAGCAGGAGCCTACAGCCGAAATCAGATTTCTATTTGGCCACTAGAAGAACCACCAATCCCAATTCCACAAGCTTCTATATTCTACAAACGACCAAAATTTTGAAGTTTATACCTCCACAGCTGCTGAAGCTGAGCAGAAGGATACTGGAAAGAACGTTTCTGCACCAGAGCCAAACTACTCAGGATCTCGATGTCATGGAGTAAACGCTCACATTCCCTGTTTCCCTTTTTAATCTGAATCCAGAGAGAAATAACAGGATTTTATACAAAATGTCCAGCGACTTAGAAATAAAAATGAAAAATGAAGCAGTAGGGAAGGAAAGCAGATTAGAAATCCTACTGAGATAGCAGACGCTGAATTAATACAATTACTCATTGTTGCATAATGGAGCACCCCTTGAACGCCACCAGCATTGACAAAAATCACCATCAGTCAATCGCAAAAGGCAGCTTACTTGGGAGGGAATTGACAAAAATCACCATCAGTCAATTGCAAAAGGCAGTTTACTTGGGAAGGAATTGACAAAATCACCATCAATCAGTTGCAAAAGGCAGCTTACTTGGGAGGGAATTGACAAAAATCACCATCAGTCAATTGCAAAAGGCAGCTACTTGGGAGGGAATTGACAAAAATCACCATCAGTCAATTACAAAAGGCAGCTACTTGGGAGGGAATTGACAAAATCACCATCAGTCAATTACAAAAGGCAGCTACTTGGGAGGGAATTGACAAAAATCACCATCAGTCAATTACAAAAGGCAGCTACTTGGGAGGGAATTGACAAAAATCACCATCAGTCAATTACAAAAGGCAGCTACTTGGGAGGGAATTGACAAAAATCACCATCAGTCAATTACAAAAGGCAGCTACTTGGGAGGGAATTGACAAAAATCACCATCAGTCAATTGCAAAAGGCAGCTTACTTGGGAGGGAATTGACAAAAATCACCATCAGTCAATTACAAAAGGCAGCTACTTGGGAGGGAATTGACAAAATCACCATCAGTCAATTGCAAAAGGCAGCTTACTTGGGAGGGAATTGACAAAATCACCATCAATCAGTTGCAAAAGGTAGCTTACTTGGGAGGGAATTGACAAAAATCACCATCAGTCAATTGCAAAAGGCAGCTTACTTGGGAGGGAATTGACAAAAATCACCATCAGTCAATTACAAAAGGCAGCTACTTGGGAAGGAATTGACAAAATCACCATCAATCAGTTGCAAAAGGCAGCTTACTTGGGAGGGAATTGACAAAAATCACCATCAGTCAATTGCAAAAGGCAGCTTACTTGGGAGGGAATTGACAAAAATCACCATCAGTCAATTACAAAAGGCAGCTACTTGGGAGGGAATTGACAAAATCACCATCAGTCAATTGCAAAAGGCAGCTTTACTCAGAACTGCTTACATCCTGAAACCATTCCTTTAACACTATCAAACAGCACCTGCCTATCCCAGGTCTTTGGGAAGGACTTGTTAAGTGCATAAAAATGCCAAATCCAGTCTAAACGTCTGGCTAATTGTGCAATGAACGATAATATTAATAGATATTCCAGATGTATTGTTTTGACCCTGCAGTGTAGCATTAACAGAAATCTCTATAAAACTCCTATGAAGTCTTGTGCTCTCTCACCTGTCCGTGAGTTGTGTAGGTGCCGTTGTGCAGCTCCAAAAACAGTTCTCCAACCCAAGTGCACAGCTGAGCCTTTTCCTTCTCCAGGGCAGAGAAAAATTGATCTGGGACAGACATTTGAACCCTGTGTGAAAGAAAACCACCACTGCAGAGAACACCCAACCATGATAATCTCGGTCTTGCATTCATTTAAGGAAATTACTCTCCAAGGCCGTATTTTCTCAACTCTAAGATGGACTTCAACCCCCAGAATTCTCCAGCTAGCATGGGTTAAGGTTGTGAAACAGTGCTCTAAGGCAGGAGTCTCTGTGCTGGGTGAGGAATTCTGGGAGTTGAAGCCTGCAAGGCTTACGGTTGCCAAGTTTGGAGACCCCTGCTCTAAGGCATGAGTAACCAAGTACAGAATTGTATTTTCTTGGCTTTGTTTCTGGTTTGTTTATGGAGTTTAGCCAAGCGGAACCAACCTGGGTAGGCCATCTGTATCCTTCATTCTCTGTAGCCTGTCCAGCATCTTCTGGGTAGGGCCCCCTCCTCCATCTCCAAACCCAAACAGAGCGACACTGTGATTCATGCGGCCCTTGTCCTTATTATTCTTCACCGTTTTCAACATCTAGGAGAGAGGAAGTATAAGGATGAGGGGAAGACCTCCCATTCATCCAATATTTTAAGCACATTTCCTACCTTCAAAGGAAACTGAATGGTAATTTACTGGGCTTGTTTCTTCTGCTGTGAAGACAGAGAATCGATTTTCCTGGGTTTACTCCAGGGGTGAAATGCTCCTGGTTTGGACTGGGCCGCCCGATCCGGTAGCGATGGCGGTGGGTGGTTCGGGCGGTAGCAAAAATCCCTGCCTGCCCTGCCCATGCCCAGCAGAGCCGCACAATCATCAGAGGGTGGTTGTTGTTTTTTTACTTTTAAAAGCATTTTTTCTTCGGTAGAAAAAATGCTTTTAAAAGTAAAAAAAAAAAAAGCCTCCGACGATCGCGTGGCTCAACTGGGATCGTCAGAACCTTTTATAAGCATTTTTTCTACAATCTCTTCAGCCGAAGAGGTTGTAGAAAAAATGCTTTTAAAAGGCTCCTCTGACGATCCCAGCTGAGTTTCCTGATCGTCAGAGGCTTTTAAAAGCATTTTTACAAAAAATGCTTTTAAAAGAAAAAAAAAAGTTGGCCACGCCCAGCCAGTCACCTTACCCCACCACACCAAGCCACACCCACAGAACCAGTAGTAACAAATTTTACACTTCACCAACTGGTTTACTCACCTCATCCACACGACCGGACAATCCATAGGAATCTACAGGAGGGAAGTGAACCAAAACCTGGGATCCATCTATGCCTTCCCAGAAAAAGGTGCTGTGCTACGAGAGAAGATTGCAAGTAGTCGATAAACAGCCTAGTCCTCAAAGAGTTCAATGGGATTTGTCTTGAAATAAATTCCGGACTAATATCAAGGTGAGACCAACCACTGATCAGTGGGTCCCTGCATCCAGGTTTATTGGAATTAAAACATAAACCTTACCGGGAAAGTGTTCACCAGATTCCAGCTCAACTTCTGAGTTAAGAAACGACGTATCCCACAGCCACACATTATTTGTGGCAGTTGTGCTGAATAACCAAATGTGTCAGGCAGCCAGAACTGATTGGTGGAGAAAAAAAACGGTGTTGTGTGCAAAGCCCTGGCAATTAATATATAGAACAAGCTGAGAATAAAAATGTGAATAGTAGGAAAAACACGATTCATTGGAAAGCGATATCTGGCAGTGCAGAGTGATGAGGAAATTCAGTTTAGCTGCTTATATAATTATGGGAGAGAGATAGTAGGGGTTAAGGCCTTACGCTAGAAACCAAAAGACACTGAGTTCGAGTCCTGCCTCAGGCACAAAGCCAGCTGGGTGACCTTGAGCCAGTCACACTCTCTCAGCCTTGGAAGGAGGCAATGGCAAACCACTTTTTAAAAAAAACTTGTCAAGAAAACCGCAGGGACTTATCCAGACGGTCACTAGGAGTCTAAACAAATTATATATAAGTTATGGGAAAGTGTAATGCCTTGGTCTGCCCAATCAAAGAGCATAGGGTGAATTTAAATATCCTTCAATCTCCACTTTGGCAATTTAGTTCACTGGTTGCTACAGGATTTATGTGGAGGGTGAGCTGAATTCACTGGACTGGCATAGGAATTCTCTACTGACCCTGCTGCTATTCACAACATTTTAAGTTAATGGACAACACTGGTTTTGATTTAGGATTTGAAGCTACAAAAATGCCATTCCCCCAGGACCGAAGAGAATCAGGGAAACACATGGAAGGCAGGAAGGAAGGGATATAAACAGATATGCACCTCTAAGCACAGCTTCCCAAATTCCTGCTGGAAGAAACGCTGTCCCTGCAGGAACTGGCGAACCATGGATTCTCCACTTGGAAGGTTTCCATCCTGGGAGGGAATAAAACAACTGTATTTCTACACCAGGGGTAGAGGGGAGTATGGCCCTTTTTCTGATTTAGGAACTTCAACTCCCAGGCTCAGGAATTCTGGGAGTGGAAGTTCACAAATCGTAAAAGGGACATAGCTCCCTGTCGCTCTTCTAGACCAAGAACTGAATCCCAGCATCAGTAGCAAACCTCAGTTCACCAATGACCTTCCACCCAATGTGGCTACAACTAGCATTAGCCTAAATCTACCATTCGTGGTTCTGGAGATCTTGAGGATCACAAGGGTTTAGCAATATCACTCTTCTACATTTTGCAGAACCTGCTTTCTTTCCATGTTTGACCTCACTCGCTGCATCCAGATGAAGACAAGGACAAAGGTGTTGTGTCTCGTCCGATCTCACCACAGCCGGGGCCTTCTTATCTGCTTCCGAACACGGAGGAATGTCCTAGTATGCCTCCCAGCCCCAGCCCTGGCTCCATGCCCAGACAGGCTGAAGAGGAGGAAGTATCTCCAGCCCCCAGCTCTGGCTCCATGCCCAGACAAACGGAGCAACTAGACCCCTCCCCCTCCTCCACAGCATGTGAGCCTGAGGGAGGTCGATTGCCAACAGCTGCCGACTGGAGTGACCCTCGCGTCAGAAGACTTGATAGACGGAGGCAACAGAAGGGAGGGGCAGGCCTGGATAAGTGCTGAGTCATAGAGCCACACCCCATGGCCTATATAAAGGACCTGCTTTCTGGCATTCTCTGAGTCAGGCAAAGTCTAAACATATCTTGCTGAAGTCACTTTCTGGTCTCCTGCCTGCCCTGAGGACTTTGCGAGGACTTTGGCAGAGCTGCAGAGGCACACCTGATTCTGATTTCCCTGACCCGGCCGTCAGCGGAGGAGTGGGACACGACAAAAGATCAGCTGGGGCCAGCAGGGAGGGATGGCCATAAAAGTAGGCAGGTCCAAATTGTATTCAGGGAACTCTGACAGTGCTGCGATGGCAGGATTTCACATGTCCCTTTCTTCAGCGTAGTCATAATTTCAAGCCGTCGCTGAATGAGGGATCAGTGAGCAAGGACCACCTGAAATGCAGCCTTACCATTTCTACCCAGGTTCCCCCGACCGGTATGAAGCGTCCTCTTTTTGCAAATTCTTGAATTGCAGCAAACAAGCCAGGGTAATAGGTCTTCACCCATTCAAACTGCTGGGCCTGCAAATGAAAAAAGAAATATAAATGTCACAAATGCATGTCTTTTCAACCTAGCTGCAGTTTACAGACAAAAAATGTTTTACAGTCTGGCCACAGTGGCTAATGCATATGGTTTCTCCTTGATCTAAACCAGGGATCTCCAAACTTGGCAACTTTAAGACTTGTGGACTTCAACTCCCGGAATTCCTCAGCCAGAGATGCTGGCTGAAGAATTCTGGGAGTTGAAGACCATCTTAATACTGCCTTAGAGAAATCCTCAAGTTTTAACGTCATCAAGTTTGGTGACCCCTGATCTAAACAAGCAAATAAGACATTACAGGTTTTTAAAAAATGGTTAAGGGTTTTACTGAATAAGCCACAACTGCTTCATACACATTCTAAGACAAAATCCATGATTTATAAAAAGAATAGAATAGAATTTTTTATTGGCCAAGTGTGATTGGACACACAAGGAATTTGTCTTGGTGCATATGCTCTCAGTGTACATAAAAGAAAAGATACCTTCATCAAAGTACAACACTTACAATGCTTAATGATAGTCATAGGGTACAAATTTAACACTTAATGATACAACACTTAATGATAGTCATAGGCTACAAATAAGCAATCAGGAGCCAATCAATATCAATATAAATCATAAGGATACAAGCAACAAAGTTACAGTCATACAGTCATAAGTGGGAGAAGATGGCTGCTGAGAATGATGAGAAGATTAATAGTATGGCAGACTTAGTAAATAGTTTGACGTTGTTGAGGGAATTATTTGTTTAACAGAATAATGGCGTTCGGGGGAAAAACTTCTTGTCGGGTTGTTCTGGTGTGCAGTGCTCTGTAGCATCGTTTCAAGGATAGGAGTTGAAACAGTTTATGTCCAGGATGCGAGGGATCTGTAAATATTTTCCCAGCCCTCTTTTTGACTCGTGCAGTATACAGGTCCTCCATGGAAGGCAGGTTGGTAGCCATTGCTTTTTTCTGCAGTTCTAATTAGCCTCTAAAGCCACAATAATACCCAATCCAAAACCAAAGAAATCACATTATGGTTCACAGTATGGTTCACATGCATGAACACATTTAAAAATAGGTACACACACACACACACACACACACATATATAAATTACCTGTGAACAGACAAATATGAAGTCCGGGTTCTTCTCCATCAGCCGTATGACAGTTACCCAGCTGCGTGCACATTTACGGACTGTCTCCTCGTAAGGCCATAGCCAAGCTAAGATGACAATTGCAGGCAAAACAGTTCACAAAGACATTTGCTACACTTTTATAGGGTGCTTAGAGGATTGCTCTGGGTTGGTCTATGACCGGAATAAAGATTTTATTGATTGATTGATTGATTGATTGATTGATTGATTATTTACATTTCTATACCGCCCTTCTCCGAAGACTCAGGGCGGTTTACAGCCAAGTTAAAAAAACATATACAAAAATTAAAACACAATATTTGAAATTTAAAAATCTGAAACCATAAGGCCGAATATTAAAATAACAAGAAATAAAACCACTCAATTAAAAATTACTCTTAGGCCAACCCTGCTCGTTGAAACAAAAAAGTCTTGCGCTCGCGCTCAAGATTGACAGAAGATGGCTTTTAATTTAATTTAATTTTAGTTCACAGTTGCTTTAGCCACGTGTAGGATTGAGCAATGCCTGGAAATCACTCTTAGGGATCAAGTTAAGTGATTTGAAATCCATACACCAACCCACACCCACGTATATCCATAGTCCTCGACTTACAACAGTTCATTTAGTGACCATTCAAAGTTACAACGGCACTGAAGAAAATAGCGACCTATGATCATTTTTCACGTGACCGTTGCAGCACCGAAAAAAAGTGAGTTATGACCATTTTTCACACTTACGACGTTTTTTGAAAAACGGACATAAGTCACTATTTTATATTAGTGTCATTGTAACGTTGAACAGTCACTAACTGAACTATTGTAAATCGAGGGTTACCTGGGAGGATAATCTGGGAGAAGACCTCCATCCTTCTGGGACAGGGGTCTGCAAACTTGGTCCCTTTAAGACTTGTGGACTTCAACTCCCAGAGTTCCTCAGCCAGCTTTGCTCTTTTAAGACTTGTGGACTTCAACTCCCAGAGTTCCTCAGCCAGCTTTGCTTTGCTGGCGGAGGAACTCTGGGAGTTGAAGTCCACAAATCTTAAAAGAGCCAAGTTTGCAGCCCCCTGTTCCGGGAGATCTTTCCTAGACTGAAATATATACTCCACGCACGGTTCCTACCAGTATCAATGTGGCAGTGGCCCATGGCATGGATGATGTGCTGGCTATCTCCGTTCTTCTGGCAGAAAACAGAGCGGGCCAGTTCATGCGCCGCACGGAAGGTTGCCGGGTTGTTGACATCACACAGGTTCACCATCTGGTTCGCTACGTAAAGCGCTTGGAAGCTCCGCTGGTTTTCCTCTCCGAGGAGCTAAGCGGGAAAGGAAACATAAATGTTACGCTGGCTCAAATCCAACCGCATAAGATGGTTATCTGGAACTCAATTTTCAAAATCCAAACGTCGGCAGTGCTTTGAGAGGGAACACATCCTGTTTGGAGGACTCTGCAAATGAATTCTTCATCGAGTCAGCAATAATTTGGCAGAGGCCAAAGGGTGGGGGGCAGTGGGTGGGCGGGGCTACATCCGGTGTATAAGACACACCCAAATTTTCACCCCCTTTTAGGGGGGGAAAAAGGTGTGTCTTATACTCCGAAAAATACGGTAAAACCCAGGTGGCCTTAGACGAACACCTCAAACCAGCCCTCACCCACCAAAAACTGCCTCAAATTGGAACCCAAAAGTATCTAGGCGCCACAAATTAAAAAAACAGAAATAAAAACATAACCCCACCCTCCCATACATTAAAATGGCAAAAACGAAGACATTTCACCTTGGCCATGTCCAAGAGGATTTCAAAGTCCACCAGAAGCTCATGGACATCCTGGTTGTAAACCACCAGCTCTGCTCTATTCAAGGAGAACGTTTGGTCCAGATCTGGCGGTGCGATCATACTGCCCTTCCCAGCTCCGAAGAGACCATTGCAGGCAACTTCCAGATAGAGGGTGAAGCTGCAGAAGGGAAAGAGGTGCATGTTACCTTTCTGTTTTTATAATCCACGGGCCTGGATTAGGTTCCCAGTGATTACCCTGATGCTGCAAATTTTTCCACCCCAAATCATCTGTTCATCACCCTGGCAAATATTTTTTTTTCTTTCCATTGGAATTTTGGCAATTTACATTGTTCTAGTTTTAAGTCAGCTGATTATGAATTGCAGGCTATGTGCATTTTCAACACCTGGCGTTTCCAGGAAAAGATGGTTATCCCACGACGATTAAACCAGGGGTCTTCAACCGTGGCAACTTTAAGCCTGGTGGACTTCAACTCTCAGAATTCACCAGCCAGCAAAGAGCCAGCAATTCTGAGAGTTGAAGTCCACCAGGCTTAAAGTTGCCAAGGTTGGAGACCCCTGGATTAAACGGTTCAAATGCTTTTATTCTATACAAAGATTTATGTCAAAATAGTGACAGGTTCATCTCAACTGAATTGCTAGAGCGGAACAGTATTATTTCTGTAATGCAGCCCAGAATCCTGACTCACCCATGAGAGTCGGTCTCCTTTAGACTGTCTGTCAGCATGTAGCTGGTCTTCTCACCTTCTCGAGTCAAACTCTGATAATGGCAAATAATATGTAGTTGGACAGGGGGAAGAGGAAGACTGCATTGTCAGTAAGGTAGTCCTCAAATTATTATGTCCATCACATACTTTTATTACAAATTTATTTCTCTCCAGCATTTCCCCCAAAGAATAGCATTTGAAGCAGTTTTATTTATCATGAACTTGTATTTTATAGCACGAGGGTGGGTTTTTTCAACATGGAAAGCTAAAGAATCGTAAAGAGGATCCAGCTGGTGATAATTTCATGACAGTCACTTACCTGAATGGGCTGAGCGTCCCTCCAAATCATTCCTTCTCCATCGCTTTCCCAAAGAAGATGCACTTCCTTTCCAGTCCATTTCTTGGGAATGCTGAGTTCTACTTTAAACCAGCAGGTGTGCCACCTTAGAAAAGTGACACTGAAACTGTCAGGATGACACAGATCCCACTAACTAAAAAGTACAATGGTACCCTTTAAACTTTGGCAAGCTCGACTTCAAATCCCAGGATTCTCTAGCAACTCAACTTCCCCGCAACTCTGTGAGGTGGATTGAACTGAGAGAGAATAACTGGTCCAAAATTCACTCAGTTGGTTTTCATGGCTAAAGTGGGACTTGAACTCATTAATCTCCTGCTTTCTAGCCTGGAGCCTTAGCCACTAGGCTAAAGTGGTTCTAAACTAAAGCACAAACCCTTCATTTTGTTCCCTTAGGCTTAGGAAATGAAATGAGAAATTTAACTCTGAATAAGGAAATACTTACGTCTGTCCAAAACTATCTCCAACTTTAATAGGGCTGAATTTTTCTCTGATAGCTTCACTGTATGGAATTCGTTTAGAAGTTTCAAAGTAAGACAGAGAGGCCAATGCACATGTGTCACCAAACAGTCTGTTAAAAGACACAGGATATTTTAGCTTTTTGAAACAGCACGCCAAAGGATAATACATTCTCCAAGATGAAGACAGCACATTCCTCCCTGATAAATTTGCCATACTCTTCCAGGGTAGCGCCCCAGTTCTTCAACACGTGATTTAAATCCACAGATGCCTTTTTAGGACCAGATTCATTAAGTAAACACATTGATCACAAAAGCAACTTTTCCCAAACAAGTGGTGTTAAGGTGGCTTGAACTCCAACCTTTATAATCCACTAGTGAGAGGGGAAACTTCTATAGTTTAATTAAAATGGGGTTGACTAGTTTCTGGATAAGCTGGGCAAAGGTTAGTGTTGTGAATTCCAACAATTCAGTTAAAGTCATTAACGGTTAAAATTAACTGTTAATTAGCATATAATGCAAATTCCTAGGATCTCAATTGGTCTTTAGTTAAGCGTAGAAACATGTTTGATCAGTCGTTTTTAAAAGTATTTAAGGATTTTCTATCCTTCCTTCCATCGTTTTCAGCTTTCTGTCCTGTGAAAATGATCAATAAGCAATAGATTAAATGAGTGTTTTTCAAACTTGGAATATTTAAGATATGTGGACTTCAATTCCCAGAATTCCTCAGCCAGCAAGGGGAATTTTGGCAGTTGATGTCTACATAGCTCAATGTTAGTGAGGTTGAAAAATACCACTGCAGAGCATGAGAAGGTGCTACTATGGCACACCTTAAAGTTGCCAAGTTTAAAAAATACAACTTTATATGATGCCTGAGCTACAAAAATCTTCAAGTGTTGCTTTCCATAGGCAGCAACTAATTAAAACTATGAACTAAATTGTCCCAAGGGTGCTTTTTTAAGAAGAAACTGGACTTCCTGGTTTTTCTTTGAAGACATTTCGCTTTTCATTCAAGAAGCTTCTCCAGAGATGAAGAAGCTTCCTGGATGAGAACTGAAACGTCTTCAAAGAAAAACCAGAAAGTCTAGGTGCCTCTTGGAAAAAGCACCTTTGGGACAACCATGACTGGATGACTGAGAATCTCCATAAATATCAACTAAATTGCTGCAGTTAAAACTGCTTTCCAAGAGACACAAACAAATAAAGGTCGCTCCCAGCCAACATCTTCCTTCCAATTCAACGCAGATGATTCAAGTGTCTTGGTTCAAAGCCAGCTCCTTTGTGGCCCAAGAGATAAAATCACCCCTAATTAAAAATAAACAAAAGTCAGCCACAGGAGAAAGCTGAATGTTTGGCAAGGACATTGGAGCTTCTGTATTTCTTAATTGTAAAACATATAGAGCATTCAATCCCTGCTAGGTAAACCTTTGAAATTGCTCCGTTTTCCTCTCCTTTTCTTTGAGAGAGAACTATTGCAGCATTTTGGAAACAGCAGAGGTAGACCTCGGGTGACCACCACAACTAAGCTCAAAATTTCCGTTGCTAAGTGAAACATTTGTAAAGTGAATTGTGCCCCAATGTACGGCTTTTCCTGCCGCAGTTGTTAAGTGAATCATTGCATTTGTTAAGTTAGCAACACGGTTGTGAAGTGAATCTGGCTTCCCCTTCGACTTTGCTTGTCAGAAGGTCACAAAAGGGGATCACGTGATCCCCAGGATTCTGCGACCGTCATAAATATGAACCAGATGCCAAGCATTTTGCTCCTACGACCATGGGGGATGCTTTAACGGCCATGTGAAAAACGGTCATAAGTCCCTTTGTTCAGTGCCGTTATAACTCCGAACGGTCACTAAAGGAACTGTTGTAAGTCGAAGACAATCTGTACTGGGGTCGGGGGGGGGCGTGGGAAGCAGGGGAAGGATTTAGCAGACGGACCAGCCCCAACCCACCTTCCCCGGAGGTTACAGTCCACAAAATAATCCTGCGAAATAAACTTTTCCACCCGTTCGAGGGTCGTGCGCCGGTGCTTCAGCACCGAGGACTTTAAATCGCTCCCCACTCCTGCCATGCCTTCTTCAGCACCAAAGTTGGTCCTTCTGGTCCAGCTTCCAAATCATTCCGTCGGACCCTTCAGAGGGTTACAAAGGTTCCGACCCTTGCGGGAGAACGCATCGCAATAGGCCGAGAAGACGGCGCATGCTCAGGAAAGACAGCCCCCCCCCCACCCCCGCGCCCCGCCTCTTAGTTGGCGAACGTAGGCGCTGTCTGCCCCTAGCGGCTAAGGAAGAATAGCAAACTTTCCCGCTGAACCAGCGTTCTCAAGCCGCGAGAGGTTCTCAACTCTCGCGAGATCTTCGCCCTGAATTCTCGCTGCCTGAACCGCTATCCCTGACCAGAGATGGAGGCGGAGGAGGACGAGGAGGGGCGGGCACTGACGCACGCGCTCCGCCCCTCGCGCCGGACCGAAACCTCGCGAGAGTTCGCGCCGCTTTCCTTTCTTGCGGGCGGCGGAGCTCTCGCGAGAACCAGCGGAGACCCAATGAGGGAGCGGGGAGGGCCGGGCGGAGGCGCTGAGGGGCCCGCCGGTTGTCTCCCTCCCTCGTTTCTCGCGCCGTCTCTGAGGGGAGGGCTCCGTCCCCTCCCCCCGGTTCTTCTTCCCCCCCTCACAACTCCCGTGGCATCCTTCTTCGGGAGAGGAACATGGAGGCGGCTCGGGCAGGTCAGTGGCGATGAAGGAAGGGGGCGGGGAGGGTGGCAAAATGGCCCCTTTCCCTTTGTGCCCGCCTGGACCGGCCTCCCCTCCCCTCTCCCCCTTGGATAAAAGGGAGGGGTGGGCTGTCAGCCATCTTTCTCCCTTGCTTGCCTTCCCCCCCCACCTCAATTTGTTTGGGCTTCCTCAGTCTGGTAGCCCCCACCCCTCAAGATACAACACGTGGCGGGGGGACTACAGTTCCCATCACCCCCTTTCTGGGCTTTGGGCTCCAATTCCTGTTTCTCTTGGGGTGCAAGTTCCCATCCTCCCCATTGCAGGGCTGGGATACAACCACTCCCATCATCCCCTGTCCATTTCCCTCATCCTCCTGTCAGGACTATGAAACCCAGCATCCCCTTCTGTGCATCTCAGCATCCCCATCCCAGGTCTGAAACAACCCTTTCCATCCCCTCCCTTCTATGGGCCAGAGATTACAGTTCCCATCGCCCCCATCCCAGCCTTATCAAACGGTAGTTCCCATCATCCTTGTCCATTTCCCTTGGGGTACCATTCCTGGCATCTCCCTGTCAGGATTATTAACCCACAGTTCCCATCATCCCCTTCCGTGCACCTCAGCATCCCCATTCCAGCTCTGAAACAACCATTTCCATCCTCCCCTTCCTTGGGCTTTGGACTACACTTCCCATCGCCCCCATCCCAGGTTTATCAAATAGTAGTTCCAATCATCCCTGTCCATTTCCTTTACAGTTCTTGTCATTGCCATTCCTGGACTGTAAGCAACAGTTCCCATCATCCCCTTCCATGAGCCTTGGGCTGTTGTTCCCATCATCCTCATTCGAGGTCTGTTAAACAGTTCCCATCAACCCTTTCTGTAGGTCTTAGACTACAGTTCCCATCACCCCATTTGAGAGCTGTTAAACAGTGGTTCCCATCTTCCTTGTCCTTTTCCCTTGGGCTATGTAGTTCATTCCACTTCCAGAACTGTTAAATGACAGCTCCCATCATCCCCTTCCATGTCTCTTAGCTACATGTCCCATCATCTTCAGGTCTTCTGCATTCTTCTCATGCTCCCTATCCATGTTGGCTTGCTTCAGTCCTGCGTTTTCGGTGTTCCAACAGATGAGAATATTGGAGGCTGGATTAAAAAAAAAACCTATTGATTGAGAGATTAGCAAAATAAAGGACTGGTTTCTTTCTCCTGTTATTCTTCGGCTGCAATACGTTCCTCCATCCTGTAGCAAAGATCCCAGCTCTGTCATAGCAGAAAAAGTGAAGATGGGTGGGAAGCGTGCTTCTTTTTCTGTGTCGATTTAAAAGCAAAATAGCATCCAGCGGTCACAATCTTTATCTACCAAAAATGTTCCTCCTGGGATTCAGGGATATATCCATGTGTTATGGGCACGACTTCTTTCCGAAGGCTTTATAACATTAAACCTTGGGTACCATTGGGGCTTGGACTGCAAGGCGAACAAACAAGTCAGTCCTAGAGGAGATCAACCCTGACTGCTCTTTAGAAGGCCAGATCCTGAACATGAAACTGAAATACTTTGGCCACCTAATTAGAAGGAAGGACTCACTGGAGAAGAGCCTGATGCTGGGAAAGATTGAGGGCAAAAGAAGAAGGGGAGGACAAAGAATGGGGTTACTGGATGGAGTCACTGAAGCAGAAGGCGTGAGCTTAAATGGACTCCAGAGGATGGTAGAGGATAGGAAGGCATGGTGGAACGTTGTCCATGGGGTTGCGATGGGTCGGACACGACTTCGCAACTAACAACAACCATTGGGGCATTTGTGAATAATGGCATTGCTGATAGACACAAATACACTTGTATGATCCCTCCCAAAACCACTTTTATTAAGTAAAGTTCACTCCATGTAGTGGAGATAAAGGCAACTTTCTCTATAATTCCTCAAGTACTAGTTATACATAAAGAATATATGTTCTGCTGTTTAATATTCTTTTTTTTTAAAAAAAAAAAGTTGTTTTGTCTTTAGAATATTAAATATAATTTATCATGTATTAATGAAGACATGAGTTGGGTCTTAAGTTTAATTGTACTGAGAGAGGATTAACATCAATGGGAATTGTTACTCAAGATTTAAGCTCTATTGTTTTCAGTCTCCAAGTATGACTAAACCTGGATGCGGCCCAATATTTACCAAAGTGGAATTGGATCTGTATATTTAGTATAGTAAAGAAAATTAATTTTAGATATATAGAATCTGTTATGAGATATCTAAGTTCTATTAGATCAGGGGTGTCCAAACTTGGTCCCTTTAAGACTTTTGGACTTCAACTCCCAGAGTTCCTCAGCCAGCTTTGCTGGCTGGGGGACTCTGGGAGTTGAAGTCCAAAATTCTTAAAGGGACCAAGTTTGGACACCCCTGTATTAGATTAAAAGGATTTAATACATACAAAATAACATTCCACTGCAAATTATTGATAGGAAAAATACAGGAAAACATTTAGTCTTGCAACCTAAATATTTATTACTGGTTTTTTTTTAATTTAGTAGTGAATTCCAGTGAATTTGGTGGGTATTATTCAAAGTCAAAATGGACAGAATTTCAGTCTTCCTGTCCAACTACATATACAAACACATATCAAATAACTTTAATAATCTGACTTGTTTTTCAGGACACCTGTTCCAGCACTTAATTGAAACACTGAGTGACAACGCAGACAAAAAGTTCTACAACATTGCTAAACTAGGAGGCACCAAATATGGTAAAAATACTTTTCAGTTGTGCCTTTTTAATATAAACCTAATAAAACTAACCTCTTCAAGTTTTCTTAAATAGTCTTAAAATGAATTTGGAGATTGGTGGCCTTGTTACTAAACCATTCTTGGGATTATGCTGCTGAGTTGTAATCCTAAATGCTTTCTCTATTAAAACTGTTCGAGTAAATATGCCTAAGGCTTGCTATTAATTTCCTTCTTCCTGGATATTCAAATTCCAGTTAGAAGGAGACACAGCCTCCTTTAAAGTAACTGCAGTGGGCCATTAATATGTTTTTTTAGGCCGAAGTTTATTCACTTTAACGTCTGGTCGCTCTTTTTTGGTTCTGTGAGAAACCTGTGGGCCCCTTTCATAACAGTTTTGCAAAGTAAAATTAACTCTTTTGGTGACTAGACACCCAGAAATTCTCTCCTTCGTCCAATTATATTCCTTTCTTTCTGCTTAAAAGGTATTGGTGTATTTTCAAAGTAATGGAATCTATTTAGTGAATTTCAGAGAGGACTGTAGAAAAAGCTTACTCAGAATTATAGCCTTTCTTTATCAGTTGGTTCAGCTGGGTGTTGTCACGCTGCTGTCGTCCTTATCTTTTAGAAAAAGAACAGAAATTCTGCTTGCTATACCTACTTTTCAAGAAGCAAGATACAGTAGTTGACCAAGACTGTCTCTAAAAAGCATGACAGGGGTCTATTAATTGCTCACCTTCCTTCCAAAAGGTGACCAGGATGAGAAGACCTTTAATTTACATAGACAAACTTGTAAGGGGTCGTCTGGAAGAGGAGCTGAATTGTTCATCTGGTCTTTCAATTTGTGTTTGTCATTTCATTTATATCCTACCTTCTTTCCCTAATGGAAGTGCATTGAATCGTGAATTTGATTCCCCGATACCTATGAAATCTCCCCATACGAATATTGAAAGTTGAGATCAGAGCCTTTAAGTTATTGATGAACTGTTTGTGGGTCTCTGTCACATTGAAAACCTTGAAGGTAGTTGTAAAAAAATTTTGGTAGTCACCTGAGTGTCTGTTTTGGAATAAGAAACCACGTTAGAGAGTGGCTGCTTCTTACTCAACAGCCCGAACTGCAAATACTCTTTTGTCAGTTCATAAACACTTTTCTATATGGTTATTTAGCCTTTGATGAATCACTTAATGAGGGAGAAATTATCTCATCTGCCTTAGACAACTCGGGCAATTTAAATGAAGCTAGTGAAGCCTGCAGCAATAGTTTGCAACCTTCAGAGCTGAAAAATTACGATGTGGGTCTACTGACACAGGCTTGCTTTATGTTTATTAAAAAGAATACTTGCCTTTTTCTTTCCAGGGTGGTGCTTGCAAGCTTTTTTACGTTTCACAGGCTTGCAGAAATTTCCTGTGCCCTTAGACCAGGGGTCTGCAAACTTGGTTCTTTTAAGGCTTGTGGACAGCTTTGATGACTGAGGGACTCTGGGAGTTGAAATCCACAAGTTTTAAAAGAGCCAAGTTTGCAGACCCCTGCCTTAGACAAATGTTCTCATAATTCATTGCTGCAGAGTGATTTCTTTACCTCTTCGGCAATTGCTCTCACCTAGACCACAATCCTTAATAAAGTTAACAATCTAACTTTGAAGGGTTCTCCAATTAGCAGCTGTCCCTACTGTGTGCAATAAGTCATGTGTTTTTCAGTAAGCAACATTAAATAGGTTTATTGGAATATGTGCTTGCCAGATTCCGAAATCCAAGAGCAAGACATGTGGACTCTTTAACTCCTGGCCCATACTCAGCCGTAAAAAAACTAATACCAAGAACAACCAGCAAATGCTTACTAATGTTTCACATATTTCCAAATGATGCTTAAAGGAAAGGAAATTCAATTACCGGTTGTTTACAATGCAGTGCCATTGTAACTTTGAACGGCCACTAAACAAACTGTTGTAAAGTTGAGGATGATCTGTAATCGGGACATAGTAGCTGCCATATGTCAAATTAATCTGTTGGTCTAACTCAGTTGTATAGATTGTATTGCACCACTGCTCTTTATCTCCCCAGGCAGAAATCCCTGTATTCCAGGGGTCTCCAAACTTGACAACTTTGGGACTTGTGGAGTTCAACTCCCAGAATTCCACACTCTTAAATTTCCTGTGTTTGGAGACCCCTGTTTTATTCTATGCCTTCCTCACATTTTCTGATTACAAAAGTTTCCCGATTTAGAAAGAAGCCTATAGCAGGAATACCAGCACCAGGGTTTACCCTCCCGCGATTTAGCTACTCTGTCCATTTGCAGATCTCCTGCCTTACACCATACGGGTCATGTTGGAAACGGCTGTCCGCAACTGGGACGGTTTCCTAGTGAAAGAAGGAGACGTGATGAATATCCTGGACTGGCCAGCCAAACAGAACAATGTTGAAGTGCCCTTTTGTCCTGCCAGAGTCCTGCTCCAAGATTTCACGTAAGACCTACTTTCCCCCCCCAAGTTTGTCTATTTTAGTTAGAACCTGATGAGTTTTTCTAAATGTCCTGGGTGGGTCTTTCTGAGTATGTAGATGGCCAGAAATTCAGATCGTATGAGTTTATCCTGGCAGTGGCTCCTAAGCAATAACCAGCAAGAGTCTGTTAGGATTGAAATAATGGAAGATCATTGCAGCAGGTTGAATGTTTCAGGATAGCTCCATACAGACATTCAGACAGGAATTTTTTCCCCAGTTTGTCTAATTGATAGATTTGTAATCCACTGTACCACTGAGCTTGTTGTCTTCTCGGTCTACCTGTGATGGGACTCGCATGTTAAATACAGCCATAATGTAGTTGCGTAGTTTAAGCTTTGCATGATGCAAAATCCCATCCATCATTCTTTGATTTAGAGCAATGTGTGAACTCTAGCCGCTGTGGCTTAAACCAGGAGTCTCCAAAATTGGCAACTTTTAAGTCTTGTGGACTTCAGCGCCCAGAATTCTCCCATGCTAGCTGAGGAATTCTGTCTACAAGTCTTAAAAGTTGCCAAGTTTGGAGACCCCTGGCTTAAACCATAGTTAGAATCGCTGTTAATCCTCTTGATGAGATGGGTTGAATCTACACTGCTGGCTTTGTAGAAGTACTAAGTAGAAAACGTTGTTCCTGTTTGCCAGGGGAATTCCTGCGATGGTCGATTTTGCTGCCATGAGGGAAGCAGTGAAGAACCTCGGAGGAGATCCTACGCGAGTCCATCCTGTCTGCCCAACAGATCTTACTGTGGACCATTCTTTGCAGATTGACTTCAGTAAATGGTATCCATTGAATTGTCGGCTTCCTTACATTTTGTTGGGGGCAAGTGGATGGGGCCCTGTCTTGATAGTGGAATGTCTGTCCTTAAGTGGGCAGAATTGAAAATGTGGTCATTTGACACAGGTCAAATCTGAAAGTTCCTTTTGCCTCTGGAGACTAAAAACAAAACTCTTAATGTTTCTATCAAAAGTATGTATAGCATAATGAGGATTCAAAGGATTGTAACAAACAAAGCATTCTTTCCATTTCATTTTTGCCTAGTGCAATACAGAACACTCCGAATCCCGGAGGTGGCGATCCCCCACGACCCCCTTCCTCAAAACTCTCCCCTCTTAAAGCTCCTCGGAAGCTGCCATGCCGAGACCAGTCCAGTTGCAAAGGACCGTGTGACGGAGAATCAAAGCGGAACCCGGGACATTTTTCTGTGCAGATTGAGAACACGCCCCTCTTGTGTCCTTTTCATCTTCAACCAGTGCCTGAGTAAACTTGCCTTTTTAAATTTCCCTCCTGGCTTTGGGGAGGGCCATTCCTCTTCTGCAGTCAAAAACTGCTAGCAAGACTGGCTTCTAACCAGATCTTAACTATACGCGTGTATTAAGCTTACTTTAGAACCAATATCAAACCACCTTTGGGGCAAAGGATTTTCACTGCTGGGAAAATTAATTTACTTATTTATTAATAAAATTTATTGGCCGCCCATCTTGCCATAGGGTAACTCTGGGTGGCTTATAGCCATAAAAATATGTGTGTGTGTATGTATGTATATGTGTGTGTGTGTATTTAAATCAAATATTTAAAATCAAACATTAAAACATTAAGGACACATGGGAAATATCCCTTTAACCTTGTAACGTTTTATTTTTTCCTTTGTGCAATATTTCCTGAAACGTTAGCAAGAAAAAAAATGTTTCTTTGGGCTGTTTTTCTAAACACTGCAAATAATGGTTTTAATACCGGGTGTTGTTTTTTCCCCCCCTTTCATCTTCTTAGGCCCGAAACAGTATTTAAGAATCAAGAGATAGAATTTGGAAGAAATAAAGAGAGACTCCAATTTTTTAAGGTATGTTGTTTCGAAGGCTGCGCGACCCAGGAGAAGTTGAAAGAAAGGCAGTAAGGAATGGATCGATGAAAGATTTGCCAAGATCAGAACTGATCTCCCCTCTTCTTTCCTACTATAAAGAGGAGGAATTTCAGTATTAACCAGCATGGCAAATTTCCTCATATCGATCCCCACTTGCTACAGGGAGGAAATTAGGAGGAGGGAAGTAGCCAGCCTCTCTTGGCACTGCACTTCTCAGGATTTGCAGTGCCATTTATTGGGGAATTGCCAGAGTGGGAATTGCTGCTTTAGCAAGTGTGAAAGTAACATGCCTTGTCTGTCTGTCTCTCTTTTTATGAATTAAACCAGTGGGGTTCCAAAGTTTTCAGAAATGTCTCGGTAATTCCTCCCGGGACAGGAATGGTTCATCAGATGAATCTGGAACACCTGTCAAGAGTCGTGTTTGATGTCAGAAACCTCCTCTACCCTGACAGTGTTATTGGCACAGATTCTCATACAACCATGGTGAACGGCTTGGGAATCCTGGGTTGGGGTAAGTAGCTCGGAGAGGCTTTTGAATACCTTCTGGCTGAAATGCTTGTACAGCGTCTTTCTAAGGAGGTTAATTGGGATGATATTAGTACAAAGATTGTTATTTTAAAGAGCAGGCTGGTTGGCCACCAAGTTATTTTCAAATGTCAGCACCATGACGGCCTCTGTTGTTTAAATTGTAACTCTTTTAGATTACGGTTCGAAAGACAGGACATGCAGTGCTCAGGCGGGATTGTAGGCAAAAATATTTCCTATAGCTATTAACACTGCACAGAGTTATTCCCTTTGTCTTCAAGGGACGTGGTTGTGTTTTGTTTTTTTGTTTTTTGCATAAGCAGGTTCTTGAACTCGTCAGTATTTTGCAGTTGTGCCCTCTTCTTTGGATCCGTTTCACTAGGCCTCATTAGGCAGCACTTTAAAGAATTGTGGCCCTGCATTTACAATTCTGTAAATTTAAAGAATTAAATGTAAATTCTGTAAAATTTAGAGGGATGTGGTGGCTAAGACACTGAGCTTGTCGATCGAAAGGTCAGCAGTTCAGCGGTTGGAATCCCTAGTGCCATTTAACGGGGTGAACTCCCATGATTTGTCCCAGCTTCTGCCAACCTAGCAGTTCGAAAGCATGTAAAAAAAATGCAAGTAGAAAAATAGGGACCACCTTTCGATCGACAACCTTTGGTGGGAAGGGAACACCATTCCGTGCACCTTTGGCATTGATTTATGCCACCACATGACCATGGAGACTACTTCGGACAGCGTGGGCTGTTTGGCTTTGAAATGGAGATGAGCACCGCACCCTAGAGACAGGAACGACTAGCACATATGTGCGAGAGGAACCTTTACCTTTACATTTATTTACAATTAAATTACAGCCTACAAAATGTAACTTAAAAAGGAATGGCTATAAAGAAGGTATCCAGGGTTGTCATCTCAGTGTTCCTTGAACACCAGGTGCAGGGTAATTGTTTACTGAAATATAGAAATTGTGAGGGGATATACCTGTTTATATCATGAGGGGAAGAACTGTAAAAATGCGTATTGATATAATGTAGCCTCAAATAAAACCCTTGGGGTGATATATACAGTATACTTTATTTAGGCACATAGCCAAAAGCCATATGCAGGGAGAAAATAATGCCCAGATGCAATTTCTTTTGCTAAAGATAAAAAATGTCAAGTTTACCCACTTAAAGGGTTCACTCTGTTCTAAGGCACATGTCTTCCAGACATGACATTAGAACAATACTGAATTTTCAGCTCAGCCTATTTTAAACACCAGACCAAAGGGAGCTCGGATAAAGATTTCAACACGGTGTAACACCTGCCTTTCAATAAGCTGTTCAATGCTCTTCTTGCCCCATCTAGGTATGGGCGGAATCGAAACGGAAGCGGTCATGCTGGGCCTCCCCATCACCCTCACTTTGCCCGAGGTGGTTGGGTGTGAACTGACCGGATCGGCCAGCTCACTGGCGACATCCATCGACGTAGTCCTGAGCATCACGAAGGTACGTCAGGGCTCTCTGAAGGGTCAAAGAGGCAGGATGGTCATGTACAAGCAGCCACTAAAGGTAAAACCCAGAGTTGTGAGCTGCAGGATGGGTGGCCGTATCAATCTTCTAAATAAACAAAATAAAGGGGTCCTTGGTGCTCTCTGAGCTTGCTTGTTTTTCTTGGAGACATTTCATTACCACTAACCTTTTTAAAAACAAACAAACATAATGCTGTAACATTTCCCCTTGGCCTACATATGATACTGGAGGGTTCTTTTTCTCTCTCTCTCTCTCTCCATAGCAACTAAGACAAGCAGGGGTATCTGGAAAATTTGTGGAATTCTTTGGTCCTGGCGTTTCTCAGCTCTCCATTGGGGACCGAACCACCATTGCAAACATGTGTCCTGAATATGGTGCAATTCTGAGCTTTTTCCCTGTAGATGATGTAACATTAAAGCACTTAAAGCATACAGGTAAGATTGACACCCACCGTAGGAGGAGATTTGCTTGGCTAAAGCAGCGTAATGAGTTTCTAAATAATCTTCGGAGATAGGATCAGACTTTCGGAATTTTTCTCATAGGCTGTGATGACGCCAAACTCAAGTGCATGGAGACGTACCTTAAAACTGTGAAACTGTTTAGAAATTACCAGTATTCTGCTAAGGAACCTGAATATTCTCAAGTAAGTACAAACCGGGCCAGCCTTTTTCAAAGCTATTGTTAAATTTTGCTGTGCTTTTTTTTTTTTTTTTAAGATTTGCCTTTTTATTCAAAGGCATTTTTTAATGCACCACCCAAAAATAGCCATTGCTTTAGATCAAGGCATTTTACTCTTTCTCTTTTCAAACAAGTGTGCTCTTTAGTAACCTCCAGTGAATTCTCAAAATGGGAATAAATTTCTTTTTGATACTGCAAAGACTTGAGCTGTCTTTGTATGGAATACCACTTGGAATTTTGAATAAATGTCAGTATTTAAGAGGTTGATTTAAAGCATGTGTTTTCCAATAATATACAAACCATAATTCTATGGAATTCAAGATGCTGCCTTTTTTTTTTTAAATGCCAACTTGTCCTCAGAAATGTTCATCAGTGTATACTAATTATTCTTGCTTTTGGCTTGCTTGTTTTAAAAGCCCGAGTATCAGCGCAACAGTGTCAGTTGTGAAGTAACAACTAACTAATCGTTTTTCCCCATCAGATAATACATATAAACCTGGGTTCTATAACGCCGTATGTAAGCGGTCCCAAAAGGGCCCAAGATAGAGTGGCTGTAACCAACATGAAGAGCGACTTCCAAGCATGCTTAAGTGAAAAGGTAGGTACGGTTTGAAAGTCCATCTGGCTGTTCGCAGAGGAATTCCCCTCTGGATATTGAAGGCTGTCTCCTATCAGTTGGGATGTTTTGAAGATTATAAGGACTATCTAGAGAAGTATTTCTCAACTTTAGACACTTGAAGATAGGCGGATTTCAAGTCCCAGAATTTTGAGAGTTGAAGTCTGCCTATCTTAGTGGCCAAGAATTCTGGGAGTTGAAGTCCAGCTATCTTAAAGTGGCCTGAGGTTGAGAAACACTGTTCTGGAATGCAGCTTTTCAGATTTGAGTAAAATAGATGCAGCAAGTATGTTCTTCTTAAGGTAACCCTTCTATTTATGACCGAACGTTGGGAATTGGCCCTTAACTGCTTCACCAAAACCCATCATAACCAAAGTAGGTGATGCAGATTTTCCAATCCAAATTAAACCATTTGTGGTCTTTTCAATTTTTGTTTTTAAGTGTTTGACTGTGTAACATCAAAACCTGTACGTGCCCAAGCATTCTGGCGTCTCCCTTCTTAACTTCCCAACAGTTAGGAACGTGTGGTTGACTCTGCAACCACTATTTGATCACCTAGGTTGGCTTCAGAGGCTTTCAGATTCCTGCCGAAAAGCAGTGCCGGGCCATTCCTGTCGAATATGAAGGCAACGAGTACCAGCTTTCTCACGGGTCAGTCGTCATTGCTGCTGTCATCAGCTGTACCAACAACTGCAATCCTTCTGCAATGCTAGGAGCAGGTACAGGGTCTTCTCTTGAATGTTCTACATCATGCCGTTAGGCAGATAGTCCTCGACGTACGACCACAATCGGGAGCAGAATTTTCCATTGCTAGGCACGGCGGTGGTTTAAGGCAGGGGTCTCCAACCGTGGTCCCTTTAAGGCTTGTGGACTTCAACAGTAAGGGCCGGTTTAGCTCACGCTGGTAAAAGCCTGTTATTAAGAACACAGTAGCCTGCAATTACTGCAGGTTCGAGCCCGGCCCAAGGTTGACTCAGCCTTCCATCCTTTATAAGGTAGGTAAAATGAGGACCCAGATTGTTGGGGGGGCAATAAGTTGACTTTGTAAAAATATACAAATAGAATGAGACTATTGCCTTATACACTGTAAGCCGCCCTGAGTCTTCGGAGAAGGGCCGGATATAAATGTAAACAAAACAAAAAAAAAAACTCCCAGGGTCCCTCAGCCAGCTTTGCTTTGCTGGCTGAGAAACTTTGCTTTGCTTTGCTGGCTGAGGAACTCTGGGAGTTGAAGTCCACAAGTCTTAAAGGGACCACGGTTGGAGGCCCCTGGTTTAAGGGAGTTCCGCCTGAAATTTATGACCTTCCTGGCCGCAGCAGTTGAGCGAATCACTGTCGTTGCGAAGCAAATTGTGACCGTTGCTAAGCAAATCTGGCTATCTCTGCGGCTTTGCTTGTGAGACGCCAACTGGGGACGGCCACAAATGGTGATCACGTGACCCTGAGATAAACACATGGCAGTTGTCCGGTGCCAAACGTGACCGTGAGGATGCTGGCGATGGTTGTAAATGCAAGGGTTGGTCAAAAGTGCGAGGACCAGTCATCCTCCGTTTGCAAAAGCAAAAAAAAAAAAGAAGGTAGTCATTGGCATTATTGTAACAGCGTCTTCCCTTTTCCTATTAGGTTTATTGGCTAAAAAAGCCACTGAAGCTGGTCTGGCTGTGAAACCGTACATAAGAACCAGCCTATCGCCGGGCAGTGGAATGGTCACCCATTATCTCAGTTCCAGCGGTGTATTACCATACCTCAATAAACTTGGGTACTACTTTGCTCTTAATATTTGTGTTGCTTTTTCACAGGCTTTGCAGCATCCTGTGTCTTAGCCTTAGCTGAAAAGATTCCATTTGCTTTTTTTAATTTTTTTTTATTTAAATTGAAGATGCCCATCAATGACCCTGGAGGGGTTGTCTTACCTCTTTCCTTCGGACTAGTTTTTCCCAATTCCCATGTAAGTGGACTTCGACTCCCAGAATTCTTGGCAGCGGCCACATTAGCTGGGCCATACTGGAAGTTGAAGTCCACCCATCTTAAAGTGGCCAAGGTTGAGAATCACCTGGAAGCCCCAGCTGGGTGCCTGGTTTATTGAAAGGCAGTGAAAATGTGAATGAATCCCGGATCCAGAAATACAATTTCCTGCTTTTCCCTGTAGGTTTGAAGTCATCGGCTACGGCTGTTCCACCTGTGTGGGGAATACTGCCCCTTTGCCAGAAGCCATTCAGAATGCAATTGTACAGGTGAGCTTTACGTCATGAGATATCCGAATAGAGTTTACATTTTGGAAGTGCCATCTTTTGATAGGTGGATGTTTATTGTAAAGAAGGAGAGCAGATTTTTGTCCCTGCTCATTAAGCTGGTGGGGGGGGGGGAGCAGAACTTGTTTAACTGGGATACCAATGACCTTAAAACTAGAAAGTTTTAGCAATCCCCTGTTTAATGCTAGAAACCAGGTGACGGTGAGTTCTAGTCCTGCCTTAGTCAACCAGCCAATAAATACATATAAATAAAATTTGCAGAATTTAGTAGTTTTGGGGATTAATAACAAGTTTTATAGCTTCAGTAGCAAGGATAGTATTGAGGGGGGAAAAAACCCGTTTTGTTCTCTTTTTTTCACGTTCAGGGTGACTTGGTTGCATGTGGCGTCGTATCTGGAAGCAAAAACTTTGAAGGCCGCCTCTGCAGCTGCATCCGTGCCAATTACCTGGCTTCTCCATCTCTAGTTGTTGCTTACGCGATTGCGGGGACTGTGAATATTGATTTCCAGACTGAGCCACTAGGTAACGGTTTGCATTTGTCTAGCAATGGAACTCAGAGTTATATACCACTTCACAGGGCTTTACAGCCCTCTCTAAGATGTTTACAGAATCAGCCTCTTGCCTCCAACCATATGGGTCTGGCTTGAATTTGTCATCCAAGTGATGTGTTATAGGGAGCTCTCTTATATAAGAGGGAAAGTCCTGTTCTGTAGGACTCTTTGGATGATTATATACAGTAATCTGGTTTGTTAGCAGCTGCTGTGCCATCAAATCTGTCTCCCAACATCTTCTGACACAAAAGCTCTCCAAAGAAGAGAATTATCTGTAGTTCAGGGCAGAACTGTGGGCGGAGCCTTTAATGTTGTCGGGTTGTTTTCTTGCAGATATTTCATTACCCAACTAGGTAACATGATCAGTACTTGATCACCATCAGAGCACTGATGATGTTACCTAGTCGGGTAATGAAACATCTGCAAGCAAACAACCAAGCTCGGAGAACACCAAGGACTTCACAAAAGCTCTCAAAAGTGCCATCTATGTCAGCGGCCCCAAACCTTTTGGGCACCAGGGACCAGTTCCATGGAGAGAGTTTTTCCCATAGACCAGAGGGGGTGTAGTTTCATGTGCTGCCTGCATCCCACAGATGGGGCTTCGCTCATTTGTGCGGACCGGTTTTCTGGCATCAGTGGTGGTCCACAGATGGGGGTTGGGGACCCCTGATCTACGAGCATGTGTTCAACATATAAAAAAACCTTTTGGGCATTCTCTACTTGTTTTCCTTTCCTCTGAGTGGCTTTGACTAACTGACCACTAACTTCACCATTATCAAATTTCTTCCAGGGGTCAATTCTGATGGCAGAAATATCTTCCTGCACGATATTTGGCCTTCTCGGGAAGAACTTCAGCAGATCGAAGAGGAGTTTGTAATAGCATCCATGTTTAAAGAACTGAAAATAAAAATGGAGGTAGCTTGTCATTTTCCTTAATTAGAGATAGGCTTTATACCGTTTGGGTATAAAGCAGAAGGAGATGACCAGAAGCTAAAGTTTCTTTGATCTTTGAACCATGCAAATGGTTCCTTCTTGTTTTCCAGAAAGGAAATAAGCGTTGGAACTCTCTGGAAGCCCCAGAGTCCACTTTGTTTACCTGGGACTCGAAGTCTACTTACATCCGATGCCCTTCCTTTTTTGATAAGCTTGTAAGTAGGCCGGCATTTGGCGGGAGCGTCCATTTAGAACATGCCATATGCTCAGTGTCGTCTCTTTTTCAGGCCAAAAACCCGCCTCCCCTCCAGTGCATTGAAAATGCTCACGTCTTGTTGCATTTGGGAGACTCGGTCACCACTGATCACGTCTCGCCCGCTGGGAGCATTGCCAGGGGAAGTGCTGCAGCGAGATACTTGATGAATAAGGGGTAAGGCCCTCTGAGGGAGTCTTAAAAGAGGAGGAAGACAAGTGGGATTCAACCTCAGAAATTTCTGTCTTCTGACAGCAATGAGCAAAGTAGGGCTCCTTGATTGCTAAATAGGATTAACCAAATGCGCTTCAGCCCTTTAAACCAGAAACTTTCTCTTTATGAGATTCTGAATTCTATTACAGCTGGTCCTTGACTTATGACCATAATTAAGCCTAGAATTATGGTTGTGAGTGTGGCAGCCGTTAAACAGGTCACCACACGACTGTTCCTTATTTTATGACCTTTTTTGAGGTGGTTTTTAAGGGAATACCAGAATTGTTAAGTGAGTCTATGATGGTGATGGGGACATTGGAATTTAGAAATTGAGTTGGAAGTACCTTTGGGGAGGCGTCTGTCGTAACGGTTGTTAAGCAACCGGTCTTTAAGAAAGGACTACCTGTATTGTATAATTAATACAGAGCAACGGGTTGGAAGATGAAAACATAATTAGGAAAAAACACTCAGGGCCAGATATTTATTCACGGAAGTGAGATTGTGTCTTCACTTTACCATCATAACCAGCATTCACGTGTAGGCAAGAAACCGTCTTTCAAACAAGGAAAATGCAGAAACTCTTTCCCACAATCCACACTGAATATCCTCAGTGGTCTCTATCTCTATCTCTCTCTCCTTTAGCCTCACACCCCGTGAGTTCAACTCCTATGGGGCCCGTCGGGGCAACGACGCTGTCATGACACGAGGCACCTTTGCCAACATCAAGCTTTTAAATAAATTCATCGGCAAGCCAGCTCCTAAAACAATCCACTTCCCAACAGGACAGACGGTGAGGATGTAGCTTCCAAGGAAATCTTTATCGGTTTATCTAACCACCATGAACATCTCGTGACCTGGCTCTTTGTCTTAATTGCAGCTGGACGTGTTTGATGCCGCGGAGTTATATCGGAAAGAAAACATCCCTCTGATTATCTTGGCCGGCAAGAAATACGGATTGGGCAGCTCAAGGGACTGGGCTGCCAAAGGACCCTTTTTACTGGTATTCCATTTTCACTTCAATCCTCGCCATGTCCTGGAAGCCTTCAATACTTCACCCTACTTGATTTCCTTGGGGAAACTGCCGCCTTTCATTTTGCAGAACATAAATTGCTCCTCTGTCTCTCTTTTGAAAATGTACAAACTCATCTTGAGCAACAGTCTATGACTGATCACTATAAAATGGGCAAATCTATTCATATATCAAATTTAGAGAGTGCCCATCTTACAAGGCGACTCTAAGCCCTTGGAGCCCCACTTATAGAAAACATACTCTGAATTTACAGCTTAAATGTAAATACTGTAAATAATTGTTTATGGGCCAGATAATCCTAGTGAGTTAGGCTGTAATAATTGCTGCATTTATAGCTTATTGCAATAGCAGGAATGTATGTCATTGTAACGATCTCTTTCCTCTGTTTCTTTTAAACATGGTTGCTCATATTTTGGAGCCTAGCACAGTGCCAAGAGGCACCACTATTCCAGGAGACAGATTTGCTTAATCCTTAATATTGCAAATGGGCTCAAACTGGAGAGAGATCCCAATGTTTCTATTTTTCCTCCCTGCTGTTAGCCTTTCCAGAAAACTCAGATTCTCCATCTTAAAAGTTCAGTAGAGAAATGCTGCTGAATTAGACAGCATCTGAATTGGACCGAACTTTTTTTTTCCCCCTTCCCACAGGGAGTGAAAGCAGTGATTGCCGAAAGCTATGAGAAGATCCACAAAGGTCACTTGATTGGCATGGGCATCGCCCCACTTCAGTTCCTCCCGGGGGAGAGCGCGCAGTCTTTGGGCCTGACTGGCAAAGAACAGTTTTCGATCTTCTTCCCTCAAGAGTTATCGCCTGGAATCGCCCTGCGTGTAAAGGTATCCGCTTTTTTACTTCGCTTTGTGGTTCCCTGCAACATTTTGATGTTTGGGAATGTTTGCTTTCGTTATAGAATAGAATAGAATTTTATTGGCCAAGTGTGATTGGACACACAAGGATTGGACACACAAGGAATTATATGTATCTTAAGCCTTTTTGATAAGAAAGTGGGGAGGGGAAGAGTGAGAAAAGGAAAAATAAAATAAGACACAAAGTAAATAAGCAAGTTGTTGACAATCTTTATATTTATTAAATTTAGAGACACCCATCTTACTGGCAGAGCAAGTGAGTGTATTTTTAGTTAATCTTACAAAATTAGATGGGAATTTTCAACATTTCCTTCATTGAATGGTATTATTTTAGAAGCGACAGGTTGTTCGCAGATTCCGTGTACAGGTAGTCCTTGACTGAACAACAGTTCATTTACTGACCATTTGAAGCTACAACAGCATTGAAAAAATGACACTTTTTCACAGTTAAGACCCTTGCAGCATCCCCAGGGTCAAAATTCAGACATTTGGCAACTAACTCGTATTTACGACGGTTGCAGTGTCCCGGAGTCACGTGATCCCCTTTTGCGACCTTCTGACAAGCCAATTCAATGGGGGAAGCTGGATTCACTTAACAACCGTGCCAACTAACTTAGCAACTACGGTGGTTCGCTTAACAAATGTGGCAAGAAAGGGCAAAACAAAATGAGGCAAAATTCGCTTAACACATGTTTCACGTAGCAACATAAATTTGGAGCTGATCTGTGGTCGTAAGTCGAGGACTACCTGCAGTGTAGTCAGCAGAAACTGATGGGAACCCAGTTCCAAATTTTAGAATCCCTGGAAAAGACAAAAGTCTTGCACTGACCTGTGAGTTTATCTTTTGGTTTCTTTGTCCGTTCTTCCGTAGACGAGTACCGGCAAAGCATTCCAGGTGGCTGCCTCGTTTGACAGTGACGTGGAAATCACCTTGTACAAACACGGCGGCATGCTGAACTACATGGTGCGGAGGCTGTTATAAAGCTGTTGTAAAGCCCTTTTTCCCACCTCGGAGGACTGTCGAGCCCGCCAGCCTCTTGAGGCCTCTCCCGTTGGAACTGCTGACAAGCCCCATTGTGCTCAGATAACTTTGTCCATGGATGTAAAAGATTGTGAAATTGTTGTAGTGGCCGCAGCGAGGTCCTCCTGGATTTTAAAATACTCCGAATGGTGCTATTGACGTTGTTAGACATTGACGTGTCTTTGTGTTGTGAAAAGAGATCTGTAAGTATGGGGGGGGGAGGGTTCATCTTAGACCATTTTGTATATAAATTATGTGAAGACCTGAAACTGAATTGTGAAGATTTTGAAGCCAGATTCCCTGAATTCTTTCCTCCCTTCCTTTCTTTTTCCCCCCCACCTTTGAACTTCCCAATGCTGTTTCTTGATTTGAGCATAGCACATGGCTTAATGATGTATGATTCCCTTGTTTTAAAATTCGGGGGATCCCCAATTCTGAAAATGAACCGAAAAACGCACCTCCCGTAGATCTAGTTCATGGTATTGGCCACCCACTAGAAAGTTTAAGGAAGGCTTAATACTCAGTAGCCTTTTTTTTTTTTTTAGCCAGCCTTTCCTCTATTTCAGGACTGGACAGCTATGAGAACTTTATGGCCTGTGGACTTCAACTCCCAGAATTCCTGGCTCAAGAATTCTGGGAGTTGAAGTCCACCAGTCGTAACATTGTCATAGTTGCCCTATTTGGTGCCTTCCAGAAAAGTGGAACGGGTGCAGTGGCCTCATCAAGTGGACATTTCTGGAAATCCGCCCCAGACACTGAGCAAGATACCCACCCGGCAAAAATCTTGCTTTGTGAAAAATTCCAAAACTGAAATTCAGTTGGGGGAAATTGATGTTTTCCGAATAGAAGCTGGCAGTGATCTCTCCAGCTCGCTAGCTCTCCTGACAAGTCGCTATCATGGAATTTAATTGGATTTATTTTGTCCAAAATAACATCTCCCCGTTATCCTCAATTGGGCTTTGGCTGTTAACAGAAGTTGAGCAGTGTTCTCTGCTCCTTAGAAGAACAGAAAAGAATTCCTATTTCTTCTCTTCAGTTTGTGCAGTGAACTAAAACCTGGTGGGTTTATAAAATGAGTTGTCTCCAAGTTTTCTTCCAGTCATTCTGTTCTTTCCAAAAGACTTTATTCTGAGGAGCAAGAATTTGTTAAATCCCCAGATGTTTACAGTAATTTTTGGTTTATTATAAACAGGAATTTCTGTAGCGGAAATATCCCGAGCTCATTTAAAAAGTCTTTTCTACTTAAGTTGTTTATAGACCTGGGTTTTTGATTAAACCAAACAGACCCAATGTAATAGAGTAAGTACTTCTAGTAAATTCCGTGTGGCTAAAAATATCCTGAAGTTCTGAAAGACAAATTAATTTGCACACTTACTAGATTCTCTTTTGAGGCCAAATGATTAGAAATACGGATGACAGTGGCAGCAATAAAAGTCTGTGGAACCTTTCTGCCCAGTCCTTTTGAACCCTAGTTATTTTTCCAACAACCTCATTATAAGCTTTAATCATAGACATTTTTTTCTTGAATCCATATGGTTTTCTACCATATCAGCTGTGCTTATGTTTGCCACTTTATAGTATTACTATTGGTAACTTTCCTTTATTATTGAATGATTTTTCTCCGATTTCAATGAAATGCTTGAAGTTCTGCCTTGATGATCACAAATGGCAAAAAATAATAGGAATATCTCACTTTTGGTATCTAAATTATTATTTATTTCCAGCTTCCGTGCATCTTCTTTATTATTATTATTATTATTATTATTAGGTTCAAGGCACTGTTTTCCTCTCCTCCCAAGTAAAATGCTAAAAACCAGGGTGCCTTATAGACCTACCCCATGGTCCCCTAACCCAGAGGTCGCCAAAACTTGGCAACCTTAAGACTTGTGGACTTCAAATCCCAGAATTCCTTAGCCACTCATGCTGGGAGTTGAAGTCTACAATTCTTAAAGTTGCCAAGTTTGGAATCCCCAAAACAGCACTTCCAATTTCACATTTTTTTCAAAACTTGTAATTGGGGAACACTGCTGACCTTTTTAGTAATCTGACAGTAATGTGAAGTCGAGCATCATCTACAAATGGCCTCCATCCGTGTCTAGGTGCTGATATCTGACATTCTTTCAAATGGGTAATTCAAATAACCAGCTTCACCTCCATCCCACCCATCGCAGGTGACTGTTCTTGCTACATCATATGTGTGACTCCCACCTGGCTAATGATTTTGGCCTATAGATGTTAGCAGATCCGTCCGATTGCAGGTCTCCAAAAGTCAAGTCCAAATTATGACCCATATTTCAGGTCAAACTTAGAAACGAGCAACTATGGGAACTGTACAAGCTATGGACTTCAACTCCCAGAATTCCTGAGCCATGCTGGCTCAGGAATTCTGGGAGTTGAAGTCCAATGTAGCCATAGTTGCCCACCCTTGGTCAAACTCATTGACATGGCTTCACTTTTTCCTCTTACATTCAAAATATAATATTTTGGAGGTTGCAACCCTATCTTTTTAATTTAAAAAAAAACCACTTTCATTTCCAATGAACATCTGGGGAGAACTGACTATAGATAGATTGAATGCGAGATGGACATAATGTGTGAATCACCATAGAGCTTGGCAGAGAGTCTTCATAACCCTCCTGACTGACGTTGGTAAGTCTTCATTTATTTAAAAAGTTGAAAGCCCTGAGCTGACCAAATGCCCAAACATTTCGGACCGCTTTAGAAGAGAATGAGGTGGCATCTGAAAATGCTGGTCCTCGTCCTCTGGAAGACCTCAAAAACATTTTGAACGATATCACAAACCTGCAGGGCTTACATGAATTAAATCCCTTTTCTAAACCAATAAAAAGCATAATGACCTGTGTAATGCTATTAATTGGAAGCCAAACCACCTGTCCGAATTCTTTTCACGTTGGCAGTGCACAATGTATTTGAATCAAAAGGTACTGGGTTGTTCTATAGTCTACCATAATCTTGGACTTTCAAGTAAGGCAAAAATCACAAAAATCGGAAACGTGTCTGTTTTTTCTCTCTTCAATTTGGCTTCTGAAAAGAAGCACAACTGAGCCCTTGATTAAATTGTTACCAAACTGGGGGGGGGGGGAGTTATAAATATAATCAGTTATACACAGCAAAATAATACCTGCATTCTATTAATCTCACACGAGCCACTGCACCTTCTAAGCCAATTGTTAACGGTCTACGATGGTTTCCAGTTCACCCATAAGTATTGTATAGACCTCTGAAAAGACAAAAGTTGAATTTGCTGACAATTGTGCATAAAATGTTAAACGGATGTAAATTATTTTTAATAAAGAAAAGTTGTACCATGTCTCAGCTGGCAACCTTTTTTTTTCTTCTAAACTACCTTTTTGGCAAATATTCAAGGGGATTCTAGATCAGGGGTTCAACTCCCAGAATTCCACACTTCTTAAAGTTCCTAAAAACTGCCCTAAAACTTTAAACAGACTTCGCAATTCTGCAGAAATTGGCAGACCGAAAGAAAAAAAAGGGGGGGGGAAGCATATATGGGAATGTAGGGAGAGCAATGCAAGCTTCAAACATAACTCTTCAGATGTAACAGTAAAAGAGTTGGAAGGGACCTTGGAGGTCATGTAGTCCAAACCCCCAGGTCGCGCAGGAGACCTACGCTAGGGATTCGAACCGCCGACCTTTCTTGATCGACAAGCTCAGTGTCTTAGCCACTGAGCCATCCAGGGCTGGGGTCTCCAATCTTGGTAACTTTAAGACTTGTGGACCAACTCCCAGAATTCCTCAGCCGGCAAAGCCAGCTGAGGAATTCTGGGAATTGAAGTCTTAAAAGTCTTAAAAGTTGCCAAGATTGGAGACCCCTGATTTAGGTAGTCGCTATGTAAAATTCCCTTTTAAAAGTCGAGGATGGGGAGAAGATATTTACGCTCCAGAATGAAAGCCTGTCCAATTTGGGTTTTTAAATGTGATCTTAATAAAAATCGTAACTCTGGCATCAGAAATAACAGAGAAATACAATTACCGACCTTGGAATCAGAAAAAAAAAAAGGAAGTGGGAAGTTTACAGCCAATTGGAAGCCTCCTTACAGACGGTCCCAGGCGACGCCAAACCAACTTCTAAGCCCTCCTCTCATTGGACGGCAGCCGATGCCAACGCGTGCTGTGGTTTTGCAGGGTTGCAGGTCGGATTTTTTGCAATCCGTGAATGCAACTGAATTTATTTAGGATTATTTTATTCCTGGCTCTGTACGCCCGGCTGCTGTACTGCTCCACCTGGCAAGAAAATATCGCATTCTGCTTTCAGTTAAGTTGCGCGCACACGTGAAAAAACATTTCGGGAGGTCCCTGCGGACTTTGGCAAAGGAACCACCTTTTCCTCGCACAACTGGCTTACGGTGGAGTTTAAACACCTATATTGCCCAGGTAAGACATCAGATTTGAACTTCAAACAGAAATTCTGCCTTCCAAGGGCAGATTATTTGTTTTGTCTTCCAACAGACCTTTAAATAGATGGATATAATAGAGACATGATAGATAGATAGATAGATAGATAGATAGATAGATAGATAGATAGATAGATAGATAGATAGATAGATAGATAGATAGATAGATAGATAGATAGATAGATAGATAGATTTGTGATAGACAGACAGACAGATAGATATAGGTAGATGACAGAGATGATGATGATAGATAGATAGATAGATAGATAGATAGATAGATAGATAGATAGATAGATAGATAGATAGATAGATAGATAATATGACTTGCCTCTCTTAATAAAGGACTAGTGAAGGAGCATATTTGCATAGCTTGTGTATTTGGAATAACAAATAGCAAACAACCCTGATTCCAATCAGCGTATTTCTCAACCTTGGTGCCTTTCTGATGGGTGGACTTCAACTCCCAGAATTCTCCAGACCCCAACTTTGGACTTTGGGTTTGCAATTTTGCAGTTGGCAGCTACTGATAAGTACCCAGCTGTTCTCTTGGTCCTTTTTAGATGCACCATGTCTTCTGGAGACCAGCTACCGGCGCTGCCAGCGGAGCAGCAGCAGGGTCGCCCCCTGATTAAACCAACATTCACCGAAAAGCAAGCCGCTGAACTGGTCCGAAGGATATTTGGACTGGAAGTCTGCCAGCTTAGACCGCTGCCCAGCTACGACGATCAGAATTTTCACGTGAGCACCACTTCGTTCCCAGGGAAAGGAGAAAGCGCTGGGGACTTTGTCCTCAAAATTATAAACGCTGAAGATAGCCAGAATTCAGATCTGGTCGAAGTTCAGACCCAGGTCATGATGTTTCTGTACGGCGAGGGTTTTCCGGTAGCCATGCCCCGTCTCACGCAGGATGGCAAGGTGTTGTTTTTGGAAACAGTAGGTGAGGAAGCCGAATATACAGTATTGTTGGTATTCAAATTCTGCCTTTTGTCTATGGAGATTCTCACTCACCTGGTGTTGTGTCTGTGCCCCCCGAGCCAGGCCTCCTGCCAGAAAGTGACTTGGAAAGTGAGGGGGAAGGGCCGTCAGGACTTACCCCGGGAGCACTGGCTTCCCTGGCTCAGCTCCAGGAGCCAGAGGCGGGCCAGGTGGAGGAGATAATGAGGCCTCCGTCCCCTGACTCATTCCCCCCCCCAGGACACACCTCCAGACCCAGCTGATGGCAATCAGGCCTGGCTGGGCCCTAGATTTCGTAGGCAGGAGAGGCGGGAACAACAGAAACATGGGCGGGGCAGGCCTAGGAAGTGCTGAGTCACGGAGCCACACCCCACAGGATATAAAGGCAGCCAGAGCTGCTGTGGCTCTGTTGGGTTTTTTTTTACTTTTAAAAGCATTTTTTCTTCGGCCAAAAAAATGCTTTTAAAAGTAAAAAAAAAGCCTCTGATGATCATGCGGCTCAGCTGGGATCGTAAGAGCCTTTTAAAAGCATTTTTTCTACAACCTCTTGCAACCATAACGGACCGGCTCCATTATGGTCCTCACTCCAGGGCTGCCTGAATAGGGTTGTGTAATATTCCATGTGTGCTTTTGAATGGTAAATATCTACCAAGAAGTTTATTCCATACTTGACTTTTTCTGATAAGAGAATGCATCTCAGTTGGGCAATAGCTGTGAAGCGACGAGTGATTTAAGGTTTCTTTTTATCTCTTAAGATACTGGATCCTCCACCCAGAGGTTTGTGGTGAGGTTGTTGAGCTACTTGCCTGGAAAAACTGTAGCCACCCTCCCTGTGACTCCGCCAATTCTCTACGACATTGGACAGACGGCAGCCAAGCTCGATAAAACGCTGGCAGAGGTGAAGTTGTATGATGGGGCTTTACAGAAGGAAAGAAATGGGAATTTATTTCCGTGTTAGGCTATTGGTAGAATTTGAACCCAGGTTTGACTTTACAGCTTTATATAGAGAAGGCGTATGGGAAATTGAATCCATAAAGCTTCCTGTGGTAATCACACTTTATATTAGGGGTGTCCAAAATTGGCCACTTTAAGACCTGTGGACTTCAACTTCCAGAATTCCCAGTCCAACATGGCTGGCTGGGGAATTCTGGGAGCTGAAGTCCACTGGTCTTAAAATGGCCAACGTTAGACACCCCTGCAATGTGTGTGTGTGTGTGTGTGTGTGTGTGTGTATTTATTTATTTATTTCAATTGAGTATTCAATAATTACAACAGTCTAGCCAGCTAAATAAACAATAGAGAACCCAGGATATTTGGGCTTCATTAATATTGCCTTGGTAAAATGCTTATAATCTGGGATTTATCAGTAGAATTCAGGAACAAGAATATCCAGACTAATTGCTGCATTAGAACAATAAAACTCTGCAGTTTTAAACCCTCTGGAATGATGTTATCAGTCCAAAGATATGTCCATTATCCTTGCAAAAAATGATTTATTTATTGTGTTTTCTTCTCACTTCAAAGAAATTCCAGCATCCGTTGATAAAAAGCTTGCACAGGGGTGAATTTATCTGGAATCTGACAAATGTTCCTCTTCTAAAAAAATACCTGTATGCTCTTGGCAAGAGTGAATATCTGGACGCAGTGAAACAGGTGATTGAGCAGTTCCAAGTTAACGTCATTCCAAAACTGAGCTCTTTTCGATCCTGTAAGTATTTCTTTATTCGATTATGATAAGTTGAGCTTTTGCTTTTCCTATATTCATGGCAAGCTGGAGGAACAACCTGCTGCTATTTTAATAGTTGTGAGGCTTTCTTTCTTTCTTTCTTTTTCTCTTTCTTTCTTTCTTTCTTCCTTCCTCCTTCCCTCCCTCCCTTCCTTCTCTCCTTTCCTTCTTTATTTAATTTATTTATTTGCCACCCATGTTAACCACAAGGTGACTCTGGGCAGCTGGCAATTTAAAAACAATACAACAATATTTATACAATAAGAGCAAACACTATAAAAATACAAATTATCAGCTATAAATAAAACTTAAAAGTTTGGCATCTGTTATTAATCTATCAACCACCTCCAGCATGTTATTTCCCCATTGTAAGATGGGCAGCTGTGCCAATTAGATGGGAGGATAGTTAGATATAGAAACAGAGACATGACTGACTGGTTAAGCAGAGATGATGAAGGAAGGTAGGTAGGTAGAAAAATAGATAGATAGATAGATAGATAGATAGATAGATAGATAGATAGATAGATAGATAGATAGATAGATAGATAGATAGATAGATAATGGTAGGTAGATATGGTAGGTAGATACAGTAGATAGACAGAAGAGATAACTTCTCAAGCAAGGCTGTTCCACTATCAAGTGGCTCTCCCTTTCCAGAAGATGCTCCCAAAGCTGAATTAAATTAAATTAAATCTCTTTGAGGGAGATGGGCGGTTAAGAAATACGAACTATAAATAAATAAATCTGCTTCTCTGCCATTTTTTCAATGACTGATTGTAGCCTTAACCATCAGAATAGGTGAGAAAAGATCCATTTCTCACTTAAGCCCTCTCTAACTTATTTTATTTATTTATTTATTTAATCACATTTTTATACCGCCCTATCTCCCGAGGGACTCAGGGCGGTTTACAGCCTGATAAAAACACAAATATAAATACAAGATAAAACACTAATTAAGAAACTTATTGAATAAGGCCGAATTTAAAATTATAATTAAAATAATAAAACCTCGTTAAAAACTAAATTTAAAATTAAAATTCTAGTCCAATCCTGCGCAGGTAAATAGATGTATCTTAAGCTCGCGGCGAAAGGTTCGAAGATCAGGAAGTTGACGGAGTCCTGGGGGAAGTTCATTCCAGAGGGTGGGAGCCCCCACAGAGAAGGCCCTTCCCCTGGGTGTCGCCAGTCGGCACTGCCTGGCGGACGGCACCCTAAGGAGTCCCTCCCTGTGAGAGTGTACGGGTCGGTGGGAGGCAATCGGTGGCAGCAGACGGTCCCGTAGGTAACTTGTTTTGTGACACGAGAAAAGCACCGCCATCTGTAAAGTTCACGACCTATGTAGCCTCGAGTGACCTTCTCTGTCCTCCGTTTAGGCATCAATCACGGGGACTTCAACGACCACAATATTCTAGTTGATGTGGTTTCCACATCCCCTCCAAATCCACAGTACAGAATCTCCGGGATTTTGGACTTCAGCGACATGAGTTACGGCTACTACGTGTTTGAAGTCGCCATCGCCATCATGTACATGATGATCGAAAGCAAAGACCCTCTCTCGGTGGGTGGCCACATCCTGGCTGGCTTTGAAAGCGTGGTTCCTTTGACCCCAGAAGAGCGAAGTGCCCTGTTTCTCCTGGTGTGCGGGAGGTATGCCCAGTCGCTGGTGGTTGCCGCTCACACCACCCTTCTGCACCCCGAGAACGAAGAGTATTTAATGATCACAGCCAAAACGGGGTGGAAGCATTTGATGATGCTGGTCGAGATGGGCCAAGAGACAGTTGAACAAATCTGGTTTCAGACAGCAGAAGCCTATCGAAAATGATCCACCACCATCTCTGAGAACACCGTTACAGATATTAGTCAAGGTGGAATTAGGGGAAGTCGGCACAAAATGTAAAAAAAAACAAAAAAAAAACCACAACTTGGAAAGTTTATGTTGCTACTGAAGAATTGTTTTCGGGCCCAATCCAGTTATATGTGTAAAATACGGTTTGGTTTTATTTTGGCACTTAAGCCAGAAGAGAGAAAGAAAATATCAAAACGGTCTGTTTTTGCATTCAGTTGTTCAGCTGGGAGGATTGGCAGCAACAACTAATCTTCCTACAGACCGGAAACTTGTTGATAATCTTCATTAGCACATTCCGCACTTTTTTTTTGAATAAAGCGATGCTTCTTCGTAGTTTTTGTCAGAGGTTGGTGTGAAATCCTCTCAGTTTTCGCCTCTGTCTGGTGTGTAGAGAATCCATACAAAATGGTTGTAAATCTTCTCCTGAACCTTCAGTAAGGTGGTTTTATTAAACTTTGTACATCTCTGCATAGCACGAAAAGCCTCATGTGCCTTATAACATTTGACATCGATTTTAAAAATGGGAAATCCAAGACTAATTAATAGGCTACGTTGTGAAACTTTATTTCCACCTTAATCTATCTCCTCCTTTGGAAAACTCCACCACAACAGAGTATAATGCCCGGAGCGTTAGAAACCCTACTGAGGCTCAGTTCCTCTACCAGTCCTACAATAAAGACCAAATTGCTGCTGGATTTCAATAATATATATATATATAGATAAGACCTGTTGCAAAGTACAGCCTGGGGTATTTACATATTTGCTTTTAAAAGACAAAACACATCATTTTTTTCCCTTATGTACACACGGTTTTGAGTCCCGAATGTGAAAGAGTATGATTGTTTAATTGTTAGTCTGACAAAATACATCTTTATTTGAGCTCCTTTGCTCGCCAGGCAAATTTCCTTGGACGTACAGAACATGGTTTGCCATCTCTTCTCTCAAGATGCTCGTTCCCAGTCTAACCTATGCTTTGGATCAGGGGTCTCCAACCTTGGTCCCTTTAAGACTTGTGGACTTCAACTCCCAGAGTCCCTCAGCCAGCAAAGCTGGCTGAGGAACTCTGGGAGTTGAAGTCCACAAGTCTTAAAGGGACCAAGGTTGGAGACCCTTGCTCTGGATTACCTGGTGGTCTCCCATCCAAGTCCTACCCTACTTATCCTTTCAAAGATTTATTATCCTTAAGTTTATATAAATTACAAATTCCATTTCGATGCTAAGAGCTGCTCTCTGCTGAAAAAAGGAAGCATCCTTTATTTATATACGCCCAACCCGTTTGAATTCCCCAGCGTTTGAGCAGACCGCCCACAGCAAACATGGCGCTCGGGGCCACGCTCCGGAATTCCGGCTCGAAAAGGACCCCCGTCTAGGATTGGAAATCTCTATAGTACCGCCTCACGCCCGGCCGGCTCCCTGAGCGGGTCGGGAGTGCGCAGGCGCGAGGCGACCATTTTGGAAGGCGGCGGAGGTGGTGACGGGCCGAGCGAGGTGGGTGTCTCTCTTCGAGGGGAGCCGGACGCCGCCGGGTCGGAGCCCCTCACGGGGCAGGGTGGTGGGACCGGGGCGGCCCCGGGTGCCGGTGGGTGTTCCTCTGCCGGATGTCTCCCCGGGACTGTCGCCTTTCTCCCGGCCCCGGCTGGGAGGATGACTGTGCAGCTCCGGGAAGGGAATAGGGAGAAATGGCTCTCATCGGATTGATTGATTGATTGGTTGGATTGATTGATTGGCAGGCAGGCAGGCGTATTGATAGGTAGACAAGAGGGGAGGGGGCGTGCGTAGGTAAGAAGATCGATAGGCACCGTAATGGGGAGGCGGGCCGGTGGACAGGTAGGTAGTAGGTGATTGGACAGCTGGGTGATGGACGGGCAGGCAGACCAATGGAGCTATTCCACCAAAAGTGTATAGGAATTACAGGGGCTGGATGGGTGAGTTAGGTGGGTGGATGGGTAAGCAGGTAGGAAGATGGCTGGAGTGGTGGCCGAAAGGAAAAGGAAGGAAAGAGGGAGGGAGATGGGAAGGAAGGAATAATGGGTGGGTGGGTGGAGGGTTAGGGTGGGTAAATATTTAGGTAGGTAAGTAGATGGATAGTTGGGGGATGGATGGTGGGTAGGTAGGTAGGGAAATGGTGAGTAGGTGGGTGGGTGGATGGTTGGGATGGGGGAGGGAGGGTGGGCGAGGGGTAGGTTAGGTGGATAGTTAGGGAGATGGATGGATGGTGGATAGGTAGATGGAGGGAGGGTGGACAATTGGGAGACAAATGGAGGGTTGGAGTATGGGTAGGTAGGTGGATAGGTAGATGGAGGAGGGTCGATAGGCTGGATAATTGGGGATAGATGGATGGAGTGTGGGTGGGTAGATAGGTAAGTAGATGGATAGTTGGGGGATGGATGGTGTGTAGGTAGATAGGAAATGGTGAATAGGTGGGTGGGTGGATGGTTGGGATGGGGGAGGGAGGGTGGGTGGGTGAGGGGGGAGGTTAGGTGGATAGTTAGGGAGACGGATGGATGGTGGATAGGTAGATAGGTAGATGGAGGGAGGGTGGATAGTTGGGGGATTGATGGAGGGATGGAATGTGGGTGGGTAGGTAAGTAGGTGGATAGCTAGATAGGTAGGTGGAGGGAGGGAGGTGGATAATTGGGGATAAATGGAGGGATGGAGTGTGGGTAGGTAGGTGGATAGGTAGACGGAGGAGGGTCGATAGGTTGGATAATTGGGGATAGATGGAAGGATGGAGTGTGGGTGGGTAGGTACGGAAGTAGGTGGATAGTTGGGGTGATGGATGGTGGGTAAGTAGATAGGGAAATGGTGAATATTTGGGGGGATGGTTAGGGGGATGGGGGGAGGGGATGGGGGAGGGGGTAGGTTAGGTGGATAGTTAGGGAGACGGATAGTAGGTAGGTAGATAAGTAGATGGAGGGAAGGTGGATAGTGGGGGATAGATGGAGGGATGGAGTGTGGGTGGTTAGGTAGATAGGTAAGTAGGTAAATGGAGGATGGATAGTGGGGGAGGGATGGAGTGTGGGTAGGTAGGTGGATAGGTAGACAGAGGGAGGGTCGATAGGTTGGTGGATAATTGGGGCATAGATGGAGGGATGGAGTGTGGGTGGGTAAGTGACTAGGTGGATAGCTAGATAGGTAGATGGAGGGAGGGTGGATGGTGGGGGATGGAGGGATGGAGTGTGGGTGGGTAGGTGGATAGGTAGGTGGATAGGGAGACAGGTGGATTGTAGGTAAGTAGGCAGGTACGTGGGTGGCTAGTTAGGTGGATGGATGGATGGATGCAATAGTGTAGTAGATGGGTGGTAGGTGGGTAGATGCATGGATGGATAGATAAGTAGAAAGGAAAGTAGACGGGTAAAATTCTAGCATGTATAGAATCCTTGGCTCACTAATACATATGAATTTAAATTTCAGTTAAGCTCTGCTTTTTTGTGTCCCCATACACCTTGGAGTCAAATCTCGACTTCTGATAACGCCCTGGAGAAATCCATGCACTTTTCTTGACCACCTTTTCAAAAGCGGTTTGCTCTTGCCTCCTCCTTCCCTCTCCATCTATCTAAGAGAGAAGGGACAGCCCATGGTTATCTTCGTACCTAAGACAGGACTAGAACTCACGGTCTCCTGGTTTCTAGCCTGGTGCTACTAAAGAGCAGGCTCTTTGTACCAAGAATATTCTGTCTTCTGAAGGCAAAACCCGATTGCTTTCTATCCTGATATGTGGGATATCCTGGAGGAGTCTAGTTGAATACATGGGAAATTGGGTGAGGTTTTGTGTCTAAAGCAGGACTTGAACTCATGGTTACCCGGTTTTAGCCCAATGCTCCAGTCACTTTTTATCAAAGGCCCGGTCTCATCCTGTGTTCCTAACCATTTGCTGATGATTGCAACACTCCCCAAAACATTGAGAAACTGCTTCTAGTTTTGCTTTCACAATCCACAACTTCAGCGAGTTAGATGACAATGGAAACTTTTAAACAAAATGAAGTATCTTTTATAGAACCTAGTTAAGTAGCACTTGTGGGCAAAGGAATCTTTGCTTTTCTAATATGATTCTTTTAACTTCCTTTCTTCCAGAGAGCAGCTTTTCTTACTATCTCAGCATAGTTATATTGGAAATTAGGAATGTTTTGATTTTGACATTTGTCAAATTTCTAATCCGTGCATAATTGGATTTTTTTCTCTCTCTCTTTTACAGCGTAGTCTAACCCAGAAGCACCATGGTGAGTTTCTGCGTCCCAGTTTCAAAACTTAGGTTATGTAGATCATAAATGTTAGGTTGAAAGTATCAGAGCAGCTATGCAGTCTTATCCATTCGTTCTCAGAAATCCAGTTTATAATGAAATTATTAAACATGTACCCCTGCCCCTTTTATAACAGTTCCACCTGCCTAGAGCAGTGTTCCACAACCTTGCAACTTGAAGATGTATGGACTTCCAGCTCCCAGAATTCCCCTGCCTTGAGAATAGGATTCCATACATCGTATTGCCAAGAATAATTGTCCTTCCCTTTTTCAGGGAAAAAGTAAACTCTTCTGTGCTTCTCAGTCACTTTGGGGGTCCCAATAAGTATTTATTCATCCATTAAATTTATATGCTGCCCATCTCCCTATAAGACGACTCTGACCAGCCTATTCAAATTTGGGCTAATTTCATAGGGAGTGCAGTGGTGTAGAGTCATATCTGACAGAGGTTTGATGGCTGCCTTGAATCATTATTCCAAAGGTGCTCCTTACTGTCCCAGGGATCGGCAGCGTTAAGATCACCCTTTTTTTGTCATTGAGTGCTTTATTTAGTAACAAAATGAAACTTTTTCCTTGCAGTCTCGAAGATATGATTCTCGAACGACCATCTTTTCTCCTGAAGGTAATTAATTAATTAAATACCATTTGTCTAAAGTAGTGTAGGGTTTCCTGCCTAAGCAGGGGGTAGGACTAGAAGACCTCCAAGGTCCCTTCCAAATTTGTTATTCTGTAATTCTACGTGACAAAAAGAGACAAGCAGCGAGAACCAGATAGCCATGTAATCAGAGATATTCTAAATTGAATTCCAGCTCTGTGATCTCACGTCTAGTAGCAAACGTTGGGTTCTTCATTACCAAAGCAATAAATATTGCATTATTATTATTGCAATATTATTTTGCATTGACATTGCTTTTCAAAAGGAGAGTTGTGAACGTATAATTTCATTCCATTTTTTTCAGTTGAAAGAGCTAGGTCAGGGGTTTGCAAGCTTGGCTCTTTTAAGACTTGTGGACTTCAACTCCCAAAGTTCCTCAGCCAGCAAAGCTTCAGTATCCCAATACTGCAGTGAGAGGTGGTGACCTCAGATTTGACCCCTTAACACCGCTCTTCGTGGTCTTCTCCTAGGTCGTCTGTATCAAGTTGAATATGCAATGGAAGCCATAGGACATGCTGGGACCTGCTTGGGAATCCTTGCCAACAATGGAGTACTATTAGCAGCAGAAAGACGGAACATCCACAAGCTTTTGGATGAAGTCTTTTTTTCAGAGAAAATATATAAACTCAACGAGTGAGTGAGATTCTGGAGGATTTTTTTATTTTTATCTGCACACTTCACAGACGCTCTCATCGAAGTCGCATTCTTGGATTTCTGCTGGAACTTGAGATCATTAGAAATGTTCAGGGAATGGTTTCTTCAGATAGAAGAGAATATTTGTTGCTCGGGTGTGAGCTGTGGGGTCCTTGGTGATCTCTGAGCTTGGTGGTTTTCTTGCAGACATTTCACGACCCACCTAGGTAACAACATCAGTGCTGAAAGAGAGTGTGATTTGTGGAGGAGGAGGAGAGGAGGAGGAGGAAGGACAACTGTGGGGTCCTTGGTGATCTCTGAGCTTGGTGGTTTTCTTGCAGACATTTCACGACCCACCTAGGTAACAACATCAGTGCTGAAAGAGAGTGTGATTTGTGGAGGAGGAGGAGAGGAGGAGGAGGAAGGACAACTGTGGGGTCCTTATTGCTCTGTAATTCTCTTCTTGTAGATGTTTCATTACCAAACTAAGTAACATCAGTGATGTTAGCACCGATGATGTTACCTAGTTTGGTAATGAAACCTCTGCAAGGAGACCACCAAGCTCACAGACCACCAGGGACCCCACAGTATTTTTCAGGCCAAGACCCACATTGAGGCTGAAAGTACGGAGCCCTTGACTTAAAATAACTCCAGTTTTATCTTTGTGTTGTATATGTAATGGAATATTTACAGTTGCATGGAGTTAATAAGATTCCATTTCTTTCATTTACTGTTTCTAACCTTGGCAATTTAAAAATGTGTGGACTTCAACTCCCAGAATTCCCCCAGCCAGCCTTTCCCCAATGTCATGCCTGCCAGATGTGTTGGCTTGCAAGTCTCATCGTTCCACCAACCTCACCACTGGCATGTGTCATCTATTGCTGTAAATGCCTTTGATAGTCGGCATGGCGGGCAAAAACTGATGGTTGCAGAATAGACCACAAAGCTCCTGGTCTCACTCAGATCGCTTATATGTTTCAGAGATATGGCCTGCAGCGTGGCTGGCATAACTTCGGACGCCAACGTGCTCACCAACGAACTGCGGTTGATTGCACAAAGGTACGAGGGCGGCCTCATTTTCTCAGCTGGTGACAAGCCACAAATGTATTTGGAAGCTTAAGGTTCATCTGGATGGCAAAACAAGCTTGAATTATTATTGTATTAAAGGCTCAAAGCCATTAGGAGGAAGCTACTTGCTTTAAGTATTTTTAAGTTAATGTGTTACAACATTCAAGGTGGGGGAATGTATTCAAAATCGTGCAGGTGTTTCTAAGGCTCTCCAGCGCCTTCCATGTTAAGTGTCCACCAAAACTCAGAAATTCAGAGTACTGCCTTCCCAAAGAGCAGTTAAAAAGAGAAAATCCAGATTATTATTTGAAGGAAAGGGGAGTTGGATTGGCGTCTCAGAATTTCATCTGCCACAAAGAAGAGGGAGTCAAGCTATTTTCTAAAGCACCTGAAGGCAGGACAAGAAGCAATGGGTGGAAACTCATCAAGGAGAGAAGCAACTTAGAACTAAGGAGAAATTTCCTGACAGTTAGAACAATTAATCAGTGGAAGGACTTGCCTCCAGAAGTTGTGGATGCTCCAACACTGGAAGTTTTTAAGAAGATCTTGGATAACCATTTGTCTGAAGTGGTGTAAGGTTTCCTGCCTAAGCAGGGGGTTGGACTAGAAGACCTCCAAGGTCCCTTCCAACTCTGTTATTCTAAAATAAAATATCCAATCTCTCAAAGTCCTCCAGAAAGTTTTTTTTTTCCCCTTAGTTATAGCTTCTGCATCCTTGGCATATTTCTGTATTTTCGTGTTTCAGATATCTGTTGCAGTATCAGGAGCCAATTCCTTGCGAGCAGCTAGTAACAGCCCTGTGTGATATCAAACAAGCCTATACGCAGTTCGGAGGTAACTTTTGAAATTTGTCAGATGAAGTTAAGTGTGACAGAAATGTCTGGCCCATGGAAGAAACACCTGTAATATTCTTGTGGTGTGTTGATGGATGCTTTATTGACTCCAGAAAGCTAACAAGGTATGACAGCTCCATGAAATGAAAACGCTCCAGGGAACCGATTTCATTTCCTTTAGGTCTGCCACAAAAGTCTGCTTGGAGGTTTAAAAAAAATACAGCTTATTTTTTAAGTTTTGGTGTTTTTTTTTTAATAAATTGATTTACAGATTTGTGTATAGTCAATCTATAAATAAATAAACCGCCCTCATCATCATCCGTGCAGGTAGTTCTCAACTTACGGCCATAATTGAGCTCAAAATTTCTGTTAAAGAAAGTTGCTAAGTGAGTTTTGCTCCATTTTATGACCTTTCTTGCCACATTTGTTAAGTGAATCACAGCGGCTGTTAAATTAGTAACACAGTCATTAAATGAATCCGGCTTCCCCCTTGACTCCGTTTGTCAGACGATCACAAAAGGTGATCACACCTTTTGTGATCGTTCACTGCAACCGGGACACTACAACCGTCATAAGTCCATGCCAGTTGCCAAGCATCCAATTTTGATCATGTGACTGTGGGGATGCTGCAACGGTCATAAAGTCGCTTTTTTTCAGTGCCGTTGTAACTTAGAACCATCACTAGACAGACTGTTGTAAGTCACAAACTACCTGCGCTATAATTTTAGACTTGGAAAGAATGCGTTAGATTTTACCTCACAGAGCAGTAATGCAGAGTACTTCGTTAAGTCTTCCTTCTTGGCAAGCGTCCATGGTTTTCCCTTGGTGAATTGCATTGCTTAATTTAAATCACTCGTGTCCTTATCCTTAACAGGAAAACGTCCTTTTGGTGTTTCGCTGCTTTACATTGGCTGGGATAAACATTATGGTTTCCAGTTGTACCAGAGCGATCCAAGTGGGAATTACGGCGGTTGGAAAGCTACCTGCATTGGAAACAACAGTGCCGTAAGTTTGTTTGTTTACCCGTGTTTTATTTATTTATTTACCTATCAAATTTTGAAACCTCCCATCACCCACAAAGGGATTTTATCGCCTAGGTTGTTCGTGTTTTCTCCTGCATGTTTGAAAGCTTGGAGAATTCTTGGAAAAGGCATTCTACAGAAATAAACTTTGAACTTAGCGGGGTAGAAAAATAATCCTGCGGAAGGGAAAAACCCTTATTATCTGCAAAGGAGCCTTGGAAAATATTCAGAGACTTCAATTAGTAAAAAACACAGCAGCCAAGAATATTAAGGGCAGGGATTTGGAGATCTGTAGATCCAGATTGTTTAACAGGCTGGATTTGGGCAGGATTCAGGCATTTTTCACCTACGCATGTCTTCCAAAGAGAAGTCCGTTAACTTTGGATATGAAACAAAGCCAACATTCTTTCACTGAGCCCTCGGTAATTTCTAAATGGAGTTTAATATTGCTGTGGCTTGCTCTACAGAATTCTTTTCTCTTTCTATATTCTTATGTTGGTTTTATTTTTAAAGGATCCTGGTGGATAAGTAAGTGATTTATGGTCATTTTGATGAATGGAAGTATTGTACGTGTAGTTTGGGCTAACAGGCTTTCCTACTTGAATGTAATTTTAGGATTGTAAGTTGCCCCCAGAGTCCCTTGGCTAAAACGGGCAGTTTTAAAAATTGAATGAATGAACAAACAAACGAATGAATGAATCAGCAAGAATCAACTGTAGTGCTTTTCTGTTCTTTAACAGGCAGCTGTGTCAATGCTCAAACAAGATTACAAAGAGGGAGAAATGACTTTGCAATCCGCACTTGCTTTAGCTATCAAAGTCCTGAACAAAACTATGGATGTTAGTAAACTCTCAGCAGAGAAAGGTAAGACTTGGACGTGATAGGAGATCTTGGATATGAGTTTTGATTTCCTTAGGTAAAGGTAAAGGTTCCCCCATACATGTGTGCTAGTTGTTTCCGGCTCTAGGAGCGGTGCTCATCTCCATTTCAAAGCTGAAGAGCCAGCGCTGTCTGAAGATGTCTCTGTGGTCATGTGGCAAGCATGACTCAATGCCGAAGGCGCATGGAACGCTGTTACCTTCCCATCAAATGTGGTCCCTATTTTTCTACTTGCATTTTTTATGTGCTTTCAAACTGCTAGGTTGGCAGAAGCTGAGACAAGTAATGGGAGCTCACTCAGTTACACGGCGCTAGGGATTCGAGCTGCTGAACTGCCGACCTGATTGATAAGCTCCATGTCTTAGCCACTGAGCCACCAAGTGCTATTCCAGTTGTTAGAGTGTTCCTAGTTCCTGGTTTATTGTACTTACTTATTTAAAAGCCTGTTGAATTTTAGGATGGTGTAGTTAAAACAGTCCTGTCACCCCAAGTCTTTGGTAATTAGGGGTTTTAGATTTTGAGGTGTTGATTGTGTATTTTAATCAGCTCTTGACTTTAATAGATAATTGCATTGTTTTATAAGAACAATAATAATTTTAAGTAATATATTGCTCTATAAAGCTCTTGAAATCTTCAAATGGGACATGGTAGAAAAGTTTGCAATAAATCTGCTGCGCTGTATCACCTCTCGTAATGCCAAAAATGGTTTTCTGCAATATTCTGGGTGCTGTGAAAAATTGCTTTAAAATGTCAGTTAGAAAACTAGTAGAAGAAATAAGTTTAATAAGTTCTCTGAGGCCCACTTGGTTGTTACATTTTTTGATGCAGTCAGACCTAATTCAGACATTAAAGTTCCTTCCTTCTTCCTTTCTTTCCTTCCTTTCTTCCTTACCATTTTCTTTTTCATCTCTTTTTGTTTCAGTTGAAATTGCAACCCTGACGCGAGAGAATGGAAAGACGATAATAAGAGTTTTGAAGCAAAAAGAAGTGGAAGTATTGATAAAGAAACACGAAGAAGAAGAAGCCAAAGCAGAGCGTGAAAAGAAAGAAAAAGAGCAGAAAGAAAAAGATAAATGAATCAAGTACCTTGAAGAAGGAGCTGTTTCCATAAACTGGCCCAATTTTTGAAGGGCTGTTTATTGAATCCGTTCCTTTATATCACTGAAAACACATCACCTCTTTCCTCAGTGAACAGAAATCTCTTTGCCATTGTATCTTTCTTTTATATTACATAATAAAGTGAACAGTGTTGTCACAGTACGAAGTAAGACCAAGTCTAGTTACTTCTTCCTCGCCCTCCCTCTGCATTTTCTTTGGGATTTTCTCTTGCTGAAAACATAGGATGCTGCAGCATACCAGACCTTGCTGATAGAAACATTTTCACATTTTCTTTTATCTCATCGTATTAAATTTGGGGTACTGAGTGAAAATGAGGACTTACACTTCGAAATGTGCATAGCGTCTTAAGGAGTTTTCGATCATTGGTGGGATATTTTTAATTACAGGGTTCGGGAGAGCTTATGTACATGCGAAGAAAGAAGGGAAAAAAACCTTCGTGAAATAATACAATTTAGCACTTTGCCAACAGCTTTTCAAGGCAGCTGCTGCACAATTGCAGCTGTGTCTGCACTGATAACAAGACGGTGTCCTGGGAAATCAGTATTTAATTGTTTATTAATTTTTCAAACACTTGGCAGCGCATAGCTCAACATCATGCTGGTTAAAACTGGATTTTACAAGGAGGCGGGGAAGGGGAAGACTATAAATTGATTGGTTGCCATTGTACAGGAATAATGGTAGAATTAAACAAGTTGGAATGGTGTAATGTCGGGACTGCTCGGCAAACACTCCCGAAGGGAAAGGGTAAGGAAAGAGGAGTAAAGAAGGAAGAAAGTAGGTAGGTAGGTGGGTAGGGAGGAAAGAAGGGAGGGAGAAGAAAGGATAGGAGGAGGAGAAGAAGGAGAAGATAGAGGGTTAGAAAGGATGGTAGTGAGAAGTGGGAAAGAGGAGGGGAAGTAGGAAAGCGAGGAGAAGGTGGTGGGGGAAGTTTAAGAGGGACGAGAAGGGAAGAAAGGATTAAAGGGGGGAGTGGCAGTCGAGCAGCCCTGATTGAGTATAATTTGAGTATAGGACTGATTGTTGGATAAGTGATTGTATTGTACACTGGTCAAATTGTGGGAATTATTATGAAAAAATAAAAATAAAAAAATTTGTAAAAAAAAAAAAATTGGATTTTATCAGGGTGAAAAGTGGGGAAAACGAAGCAAGGTACAGGGAGCCCTGGACTTATGACCATAATTGGAACCCCAACTTCATTGCTAAACAAAATGAGTCATGCCCAGTTTCACAACTTTTTTGCCATGGTCACTAACCAGGTTGCTACAGTTGTTAAGCACATGGTCATTAAGTGAATCTACTTTTCTCCATTGAATCTGCTTATCCAAAATTGGCCGGGAAGATTGCGAATGGCAATCACACCACTCTGGAATGATACAATCATGATGTAATTGTAGGGATGCTGTAACGGTCATAAGTCCAAGGACGGACCAGTCGTAAATGGCTTTTTTCAGTGCCATTAGTTACTAAACATTTCTTGCATTCTGCAAAACGCATTGCGCTGTGTCTGGCCCCTCCAAATAAATGCAAAAATTAAACTTTCAACCCAGCTAAAAACAACGGGGAGACGGTTTTGTTTTAAGATGTAGTTTTATTTATTTATTTCATTTATTTTTATCCCGCCTTTATTATTTTTGTGGATAACTGGGCTCCTGCTGCAGGCGCATCCTAAGCTTTCTTTGATGCTCCTCACAACAACCCTGTGAGGTAGCCCAATGCGTTTGACAGCGTGGAGCGAAGTTTTGAGTTTGCTGAAAACTCGGCCCTTCCTACTTCAGGGCCGCACCTTCGCCACTCCAACGGAGGAGAGCCTACAACTCCCATCAGCCCCTCGGCTGAGAACGGAGCTGCGAGGCTGCCGGGAGTCGTAGGCCAATCCCAGCTGTGGGGGGGGGAGCGGCCTCGCGGCTTTCCCGCCCTTTCTTAGCCACGCCCCGGGGGCGGGGCATCGGCGGCTTAGCGGCAGCCGGCGCGCTTTCCCAGCCGAGGCTCGTCTGAGGAGAAGCGGCTCCGCTTTTTCGTCCGCGTCCGGCGGCCGCTTTTGCCGCGCGGGGCCATGGCCGAGGCTCCCCTGATGCTCCTGATGCTCCTCTTCGCCGGCCGCGGAGCCTCCGCCGGCCGTTTTCTGGGTAACGCCGAGACACGCGTCAAGCCCGCGCTCGTGTGAATGCCCCGGGAGCCGAGACGCGCGTCATGCGCCAAAAAAGAGCGCGCGAGGAAGACAGTTATGTGGGGACGGGGGGGGAGAAAGTCCACCCAGCCAACTTGGAACACCCCACCCCCCCTCCTCATAATAAATAGGAATTAACTGTCACGGAGGCTGAGGTGGGGGGGGCGTCGAATAGGGTCCAACTATTGCACAGGAGTTTTATACTGCATGAGATGGAAACTAAAAGGGAGCCTGTCAGCTGGCTGGCTGGGGGGGGGGAGGGGTTATATGTTGGGGTGGGGGAGCGATGTGGGATTTATTGATTAAAAGTATTTATAAACTGCTTCCCCTCCTCAGGAAGTAGCCCTGAGGTGGATTGCGGAGGGCGGGGTTGGGGTGGGGGGGGGTAGGGGGGGCGAGGCAGGTGTGCCTGAGTATGCAAATGCATTCCTGCAGGGAGGGGTTGGAGGGAGTGGGCATGAGTGTGCAAATCCATAGGTTTCTCTGGGCATAGAGGTGAGAAGCTTATATCCATGATGAATCATTGGCAGGCATATATATATACCTTTATATATGTATGTATCTGTGTATATGCTTTATGTGTAGCATCTGCATAACTTATGTTAGAGATAGAAGATTAGTAATGAATTCAGTTATGTATGTCATGCCTCCCAAAATAACAGTAACAGAGTTATAAAGTAGTTAATAATCTATGTATCATCTAAATCTCTATCATATCTATACAACTATTGTCTATTATAGCTTTTGTCTCCATTATCTATCTGTCATCTCTCTCTCTCTCTCTCTCTCTCTCTCTCTCTCTCTCTCTCTCTCTCTCTATATATATATATATATATATATATATATATATATATATATATATATATATATATGTCAATCTATCGATCTATTGACCTGTCTATCTCTGTCATCTATCTATTATCTATCTTATCTATGTCTATATCTATATATATGTCATCTATTATCTATCTGTCTGTCTATCTAATCTGTCTGTCTATCTCTTTGTCTATCTGTCCATCCATACTTACATACACACTATATGCATAGTTGTTGGATGTGAGAGGGGCGGCAAATAAATTTCATCATAAATCAATAAAATAAAAATACGTATGTGTAATACTATATACAGGCTGCTTTTTCCTACTTCCATTCCATTGTATTTCAGTGGGGTTGATGCCTCTGTAAGTGGGTTAGGGTGGGGGTGGGAGGGTGTATTATTACAACCTGATTCTGCTGTCGTATTGCAGGATTACTGTCCTTATCCTGATGACAAAAATTGCAACCTGATCTGTCCAGCCTTCCCCCAAGAGACACTGTAATCTGTTTTTGTAAGACTTTTTGCGTCTGCATCTGGAAGACTTTATCTAGAAGTGCAGGTTCAAGCAATAATAACTGCGGTGGTTAACTGAAGGGCAGGGAGGGGGCTGGCTACACTCCATTGTGCTGCATTGGTGAGAAGGAAGAAAAAAAAAACCCACATCGGGAAGGCGGGATGTAGCAACGTGTGTGTATTCATCTGTGCAATAATCTGGTTTGCCCAGGATGAACCAGATATTTTTTTTAACCAAAAGAGATTTTGATTCTCCCATCCTGTCTTTAAATAGACATCTGCCAGCTGCTGCTCTTTCCAGTTGTTCTGGAGCCATCGAAAGAGTTCGTCTCAACTTCATCTTTTCTAGCTTATTTTGCTCTGGCCAAAATAGACAAGCAGCAAAAGACGTTTCCTGTTTTTAACCAGGGGGTGTCACTGGATAAAGAGTTTTTTTGGTGGAGATTTGAATGGTTAAGACTGCAGGGACATATTTTTGTCTTGGGGAGACAGATATTTTCAACCTGACCTGAAGATTTAGGCATTATTTTTGTAACTCTGGGTGTGTAAAAGAGAAGCACAAGTTAGCAGAATGTGTTTAAAAGCTTTCCCCTTTATGTAATGAAAAGGGGTTTTGATAGATTCAGGTTAAACAGATTTGCAGTTAGTTATTTTTGTTTTTCAGAAGAAACTGAAACTGTTACGGCAGTGCTTTTTTCCTGAATGTATATTATTCATACACAGTTGGTTATTAGGTTCCCATTCTGGATACCTGCAATTTCATTGCCCTAGTATTCTATGGCTATTGTTTTTCTCACTAAAACGGATTGCTTCCTTCATATTTTGATATGCAAAAATATTGATTTGGTTACTTCTGGAAAAAAAAAAACCTTCTGGAAACACAATTTAGCATAAGATACCCAGTATGTATTATATGGCAAATTAAATAGCAATGTACAAAGGTTGAAGGATCACAGTTGAATGCAAGAAACAATTTTCTTCAGATAATAATGTTTCCAAATGTGGTGTTTAAATGTGTTTGAACTGCCTGTTGTATCTGGTTAGTGGATAGACATTTAATAAAAATAGAAAGTGGCATAGGTGTTTTGAGTCCTAAAGGCTACAAGGGGTTTTTTTTTCCAGTCATATTTCTTCTATGACAGATGGTAAAGAAGAAAACTGACTTGAACCATTTCTTTTAGATTTAGTCATTGTGAAGTGAAATGAAAAAAACAACAATATGTGGTACAGCTAGAGAACATCCAAGTTTATTGGCATAAAGTTAAATCTAATGACTCAATTACTGCCATGAAAGGAACACTTGAAGGACCAGGTTGGGGACAGATTCTCCTGGAGAAAATCCATCTCTTGTCCTCACTAAGAACCAATTCCGACAATGGCACATAATCACTTTTTAAAAATACAACCTAAGCAACTGGTGAATTGTAATAGAATTATTTCTGAATGCAATAATCAAGAAACACATTTTGTGAACAGGACAGCCGTCTTCTGTAATCAGAACAAGTTTTATTCTTTCAAACAGTTTAAATCACTGTTTCATCGTTGAGATTTAAAAATAGTTTTATATTACTACACTTGAACCTTTACATTTCATCAGCTGAAAGCGTAGTCTTAGGTACCAGGGCCCAAGCCCCTGTTTAGCGAAAGAATAGGTACAGCAGGATTTTTTCTGCTTCAGTAGCCAGAAAATAGGGCTGTGCAAATCTCCCAAAAGAAGTGCTCTACAATACGTGAACCACATCTTTTTACTGAGTTGCTTCTTCAGAATTGCTGCTAGCTATCTTCTGCACATGTGTAGCCATTTTATTTCTTCTTCTTTTTTACAGCAAAAGAAGTTGACTGCGCAGTTACAAATGATTTGCATAGCCCTAGAAGTTAATTATCAACGTACATCATCTAATGAGTCTGAGAATAGCATTTTACATTAAAGTACCAGAATAAGTATTTAAGTAAAATATGGGCGATTCAACATGCTAGGAAATTCGCAATGGTTTCTTTGTTTTTCATTAAACAATTTTAAAGTGTCTTTGAATTGTTCCATTTTAACGTATGAGCTCAGACTTTTAAGTTTCATGATATTTAAGGTACAAAATGCAGTACTGTATAATAAAAGTAGCAATATTTTATATTCCTCTCACAAAACATTAAGCAATAGAGTTTATTAACTTTGAGAGCACTTGTAACACATAAATATTCCCTTTCCACTCCTTGTAATATTTTCAGTAGGATAGAGCAATGAATATGTCACATTTAGTTCTCCAGAAATGAACTTTCATACAATATGAAATATGTTGGCAATTTCTGCGAAAGCAAATATTGGATGTTTTAAGTGGAAGAAGGGCAATACAGCATTGCCGATACTGAAAATTACTGTTGCATAAGTTCAATACCATCACAAATGAAATCTAATAGCCTACAATACTTACAGCATGGAGCCTGAAGGCTCTGCTTGATTTACATATCTATTTATGTAAATTGTCAATTTGTATTCATGCCAGTAAATCTGTAGACTAATCAAACTATAAATAAGTAGAAAATGCATGCTTCCATAATTTCTACTTTTTTCATCCTTAATTCTTCATCTACAATTTACCGCTCGCTTCTGGGACTGGTTACTTAAACATAATACTCTTTCCCACTTATAAAACATAACTTTGAGATACCTCTCTTAATTATGTTTTACATTTTTAATGGATTACCCTTTAACTTCATTGACAGTGTCAAAAGCTGAATCTGCAGAATAAGAGAGTTACTTGACCTGTTCTTTTGTTCCCCCTGTTTAAACAAAAGGGAACTGTAGCTTTCAGTGATGCTTAACTTTATGGCAAACTTCGTCTATTGTGACGGGAAATTATGTAAGTTAAATATTAAATACTTTTTCTGGATATATTTTTTTTAAACTTTTTGCAGGTACATCTGAACCTTCTTTTATTGCTAAAAGTGAAGACCGCTTATTTAAATATTTATTTGAAGACTATGAACGATGGGTTCGTCCAGTCGAGCATTTGAATGATACCATCAAAGTGAAATTTGGTCTTGCAATTTCCCTGTTGGTGGATGTGGTATGTTAGGAAACATTTTAAAATTCAAACGATCTGAAGACATACAGTATGTTATCTGTTTTGTAGAATTCCTGCCATGTTTCTGAAATATAATTTGGCCGTAATAATTTATAAGTATACTTTTTACTCAAGATTTAGAAGAAATTACTTGCAAGTAGTAGTAGTATGATTCCAGGGCAGGTGGAGACAGGAATTTCTCTCCCACCCCCACCCTAAATAACTCTTGTTTAATCAGATGGCATATTAAGTGAAAGTATGATAGTTAGATACCAACCAACATGGTTTACAACTTCAGGTGAATGGGGGGTTTTTTGTGTTTTTTTAAACCTTATACCTCTGAGTCTGTAAAACATGAAAAAGATTCTGTGTCTTTTCCTTTAACTAACATAAAATACTTCCCGTTATTCCTACTAGCAATAGCAATGATAACATTTTTGGTGCTGTGAGTATTTAGTGCCTTACAGCCATTGGATTGTTCCATTAGTGTTGGACAGCAGTCCTCCCAGTGGGGAGGAGATCTCAAAGTGGGAAATTAGGCGGGACCTAAGTAAACACAATAGGGCAAGGTATGTCACTTCTTGCCTCCAATGCCTTTGAGCCATATCTAGTCTTTCACGGTGCCAGAGATTCCTGCAGAACAGGCATAGAGCCTGTTTGAACTCTACAAGTGTGAATCTGGTAGTTCATGCCTGACAATTATTAGGGGAATGAAATTCCAGTGTCAGCTGCTTCTGCTGTTTCATTATCCCTTCAAGGGGCACATTGGGAAGCGCCTATTTAGGAGGGGGAAGCTACCAGAAGTCTTGCCAAGGTCCAGTTCAGACGCTATCTGGCTCTCACCGTGAGCTAAAACTTTTGATTATATCTAATACACTTTTCTTCCAATAGGATGAGAAAAACCAATTGATGACCACAAATGTTTGGCTGAAGCAGGTGAGTCCTGGTTGAAGATCTTTTGAGTGGGAATCTTCATAATATTGGTGCACTGGTGATTCAGGCCTTTGGGTTGCATCACCGTGGAAGAGACAGAGGGAAAAAAAAGATAGATCAGGATTCTCTATCGACCCTGAATGATTTACAGTAAATCGGCAAGGGGATTCGAAGCAGCAAGGTGGGTTTTCCAGAAATATTAGAATCAGAAAACATTCCTGTTGCAAGTCAACACGAGTCCAGTAAGTTTATCAAAAGTAGCAAAACAAAAAAGTACAAACAAATACGTTTTGAAGCAAAGGTAGCAACTTTTAATAGTAACATAGTAAACATTTTAATTGTTGCTTTCTGGGTTGTTTCGAGTTCAAGATAAAATTGAAGAAAAGTCTGCACTCCTTTGCAGGAATGGGTTGATGTAAAGCTGAAGTGGGATCCCGAGGACTATGCCGGAATAACATCTATCCGTGTCCCTTCAGCTTCCCTATGGATTCCAGACATTGTTCTATATGATAAGTAAGCGTTTCAGTTTTTAAAATATGTTAAATAGACTTGGGCCCAGGAGAATGCGGAAAAAAACCAGGCTGAAAAGGTCTGGATGGGTAATGAAATAAAAGGGTTTGGTGCCCCCTTCAATTTCCCAAGGAAGAAGACTCACATGATTGTGGAGAGTTCTTACCCAGAAGGAATTTCCCTTAAGATCATATCTTCGCTTGTAGACTACTTGTCTTTCTGGCAAAAATGAACAAGAAGCAGCAGAAAAGATGCTGTGCACATTCCTCAGAGACTGCACTCAGAGCAGCGGTAGAAGATAATTGGGTCCTCATTTGAGGACCTCATCATGTTAAGAAGCGTAGCGCCTCATTAAGATACTCGGTTTTATCTTTTTTTAACCTGTTGGAGAAGTTTTTATAGAAGGGTGGACATGTCTGCAAAAGGATTCTAGCCATTCCTTTCACAGAGGATCATCCAAAATCCTGATTTTACTCACTCGTTAGCTCCTATCCATTTGTTAAAAATTAAATTAATAATTTGAATTGTGGCTGGAGTATGCCCTACAGGGGACACTCTAACCAGTAGTGAAATCCAATTTGTTTTACTACAGGTTCTGTGGGGGTGGCTTGGTGGGCCTGGTTTGGCTTGGTGGGCGTGGCAGCGGAAGGATACTGCAAAATCTCCATTCCCTCCTCACTCTGGGCCAGCAAGAGGTGGTATTTGCTGGTTCTCTGAACTACTCAAAATTTCCCCCACCGGTTCTCCAGAACCTGCTGGATTTCACCCCGCATCTAACTCAATGTTTTGTCTGTAAAGGATTAAGCAGGGTTATACAATTCCAAAATAATTTTATGCTGGAAAAAGTACATCACACTTGGCTTTTTGTGGGAAAGCCCTGTCTTGCCCCTTTCGTAACCCTTTGCTGATATTCTTTCAGTGCAGACGGTCATTTTGAAGGGACGTCTACGAAGGCCATAGTGAAGCACGATGGCACCATTGTTTGGACCCCACCTGCAAACTATAAAAGCTCTTGCACCATTGACGTCACTTATTTTCCATTTGACCTCCAGAACTGCTCCATGAAGTTTGGCTCGTGGACATACGATGGTTCTCAGGTGGATATAATCCTTGTGGATGAAGAAGTAGACAAAAGAGATTTCTTTGATAACGGAGAATGGGAAATAGTAACAGCAACGGGTATCAGAAGGAACAGAACTGATGGAAGCTGCTGGTACCCCTTTATTACCTACTCGTTCATCATTAGGCGCTTGCCTCTCTTTTACACGCTCTTCCTCATTATTCCATGCATAGGGCTGTCTTTCTTAACCATCCTCGTCTTCTACCTTCCCGCCTACGAAGGTGAGAAGATCTCTCTCTGCACTTCCGTTCTGGTCTCGCTCACCGTCTTCCTTCTAGTCATAGAAGAAATTATTCCCTCATCTTCTAAAGTCATACCTCTGATTGGCGAATACTTGGTCTTCACCATGATTTTTGTGACCTTATCTATAGTCATCACTGTCTTTGCTATTAACGTTCATCACCGGTCCTCGTCGACGCACAGCGCGATGGCGCCGTGGGTCCGCAAAATATTTCTCCACAAGCTCCCCAGACTGCTTTGTATGAGAAGCCACGTCGATAGGTACTCGGTACCAAAAGAAGAAGAGGCCACGGGCACCCAGGGATCCGAGGAATCTAGGAATACCTTGGAAGCAGCCTTAAATTCTGTCCGGTATATTATAAGACACATTGTCAAAGAGAATGAAGTACATGAGGTGTGTGTGTGTATTCTAGTTGTGTTACACTCAATGGCTGAGTTGAACATAATACACAAAGTTATGTAGTAGAATCTTAATCTGGAGCCCTTGGTGCTTTATGAGCGTAGTTGTTTGCTTGCAAACATTTCATGACCCAACTAGATCAGTGGTGAAATCTGAACCAGTTTACTACCGGTTCGGTGGCTGCACATGCGCTCTGTGCGCCAAATGTGCACTGCATGCACGCATGCGCAGTGACGCCAAAAGGCATGGGAAGGAGATAAGTAGAACAGTGCACACGGGTGTGATCAGCTGTGACACACGATTGTCAGAGCCTTTTTTTTTACTACCTATTCGGCCGAATAGGTTGTAAAAATGCTTTTAAAAGTTAAGAAAAGGCTCTGACAATTGCGCAGCTCAGCTGTGATCATCAGAGCCTTTTTTATTTTTTACCTTTTAAAAGCATTTTTTACAACCTATTCCTACCATTCGGGCAGTAAAAGCGAGCGAGCTGGAAAGAAGCAGCAAGCGGGCAACTGGGCGATTGGATGGGCATGGGGGGGGGACAGAGATTTTTGCTACCGGTTCTCCGAACCACCCGCTGCCATCGCTACCGGATCGGCCAGTCCAAACCGGGAGCATTTCACCCCTGAACTAGATAGCATCATCAGTGCTCTGATGATGTTGACAGTGATCATCTGATACTGATGATGTAACCTAGCTGGGCCATGAAACGTCTACAAGAAAACAACCAAATTCGGAGAGCATCAAGGACTCCACAGTTCAACCCTGAGCTACAGGAAGAAAAAAAACTTAATTATTTGGTTGATTTCAGATGCTGTCCTGTTTTGGGATGTCTTTGAGAGAAAGGGAAGTCTTAGTCCTGTTGATGGAAACCATTCCTTCAATAGCAACCTAGCAATATCTAAACCGTTCAATAGTTTTTGTCATATCTTATTGAGTGAGGGGTATCATATGAATAACTTGATCTACTGTTTTGGATCAAGATAGTGAACATTTTGGATCAATAGCATGCTAAAAAAATAGAGAAATTATTTCTTATCAACTACAATGACTCATGTTTGTCTGTGACCCATTTTTCCCCCAGTTTATATAAAAAATATGATTCAAGCCTTAACAAGCACAAATATTTTTAAATAGACTGGGGATTTTTAATTCTGTGATAAAATTCAGTTTCAGTAATGTATACTATTCAATTTAATAAGTAAAATCTACAATAGGGAATGTCTATTATAACAATGGTTATTTATTATGCTGTGGCTTTTGTATAGATACATTGTTGCCACTGCCTGCTTTGTTATTTTCTAGGGACTAAACTCGGATAAAACCAAATGCTTAAGGAAAGTTACTGACTTTTTTTCCCTCTTCTTCTTTTTTTTAAGGTTGTGGATGACTGGAAATTTATAGCGCAGGTGCTGGATCGTGTGTTCCTATGGCTGTTCTTTCTGGTTGCAGTTACTGGATCCCTGGCCCTGTTTCTTCCTGTAATTCATAAATGGGCAAGCAAAACAGTACCAATCCATGCTGGGATTGTGAATAAATAAGTGTGTGAGCAGGGGCAGAATTCTAGCAGTGTTTCTAGGTATGCTAATTCCTAGATGTGTTTAAGTTCTTTCTAAACTAATAATGAAATGTCTGAGAATGCAATTGGGAGGGGAAAATTCATGGGGATATTTAACCAGAAAAATTGTAAGATGGATTCCCCCCGCCCTCCTCTTAATTATAGCCTATCTGGATGCCATCAGTATTCTAATATTATTTGCAGATTATTATAGAAAAAAGTATTAACATGACACTTTAACATTTAAGGTGTCTAATATGCCCATCATTGAAACTGCTGCAGCAATGGATGAGAAGTTTTGTCAGGGGTCAGATGCCCGGGCAGTTGGTTCTTCTGGATCCGGAGACAATGAGCACACCAACAAATAAAGAGATTTTTTTTAAAGTTTTATTATTAAGCAAACAAATTTAAAAACACAGCAAAAAAAGCACATCTACCAAGCAAGACGGTACCGAAATCTCTTGCAAGCTGTCAGGACCTTCTTAATAACAATAGCACAGATGTTCCAGTGCCAGGTTCTCCGCAGAAGCTCCCAACTTAAAAGCCAGTATTAGGGTTTTTATTAAAAGTTGGCACCATGATTTCCATGGCTCTTGTTTCTATAGTCACAAGGCTGCAAAACCTGACCTTGGCTAGGTGGCCCATCACTCGAAACACAGAGGTTTTCACAGATTAAAAAAAAAAAAAAGCTTTGCACTATGTGAAGATTCCACAGCCCCTCTTCGCCTTTATGCAATAAACAAAAGCTTTTTTTTTTAAAGCACATTAGCTCAGAATGAACTCTGAAGGTCTACACCAGGGGTTAGAAAAGTCTAAGGGGTGTCCAAGCTTGGCAACTTTATGACTGAACTTCAATTCCCGGAATTCCCCATCCAGCTGGCTGGGGAATTCTGGGAGTTGAAGTCCATGGGTCTTAAATTTGGCAAGGTTGGACACCCCTTAGACTTTTCTTAATGTGAAGGAATCTCTTCTTGAATCTCTTAACACCTTACAAAATTAACCACAAATCTCCATCTTATGCGTATACTATTATGTGTTCTTTCCATATACCTTTATTGCTGCTATCCATGTATTTTATGCCGTATGCTAAATAAATGAATGTGAAGGAGAAATCAAAATATGCCACTAAAACTCCTCAAAACACAACGGTCTTCCGCATTGGCATTACCAAGGAATACAGAAGGTTTTAGATATATATTTTTTTAGTCCGTTCATGTGACGTGTGAGTAATCGTAGCAGATGAGGGTTCTTCATCTCTCACTCTTAGCATTTGATTCCCAAACTGTCACTCAGAATTAAGCTCAGTTTGCCAAGGAACAAGTGGGAAGGTTGAAAAGTGTAAGGCAAAGAAAGTTGTAAAATATGCAAGTGCTCCATGGAGCGTTTTGGACTTCCTAATGCAATTTCCCTTCTAAATCCAATTTTTATTGTGCTGTGATAACACAATAACAGCGAGGACAATTAACCAGTGGAACAGTTTGCCTCCAGAAGTTGTGGGTCCTTCATCACTGGAGGTTTTTAAGAAGAGACTGGAGGATCTTTTGCCTGAAATAGGATCGCCTCCTTGAGCAGGGGGCTGGACTAGAAGACCTCCAAGGTCCCTCCCAGCTTGATTCTGATTCTGATTTTAACCAAAGCAAAGACACCCTCCAATCCTGCTCAACTCTCATGCAGTTTTCTTCATAGCCTTACAAAAGCAATTCGTTATTCCTTTCTTAGAAGATTTTATTTGACTTCACAGTCTAATCCACTTGCTGAAAAAGATGTGTTGATTGTAGAAGTTGCACATGAAGTATCTGGGGCGTGCTCCTTTATGCGTTTTTATTAAGCACAAATACCCTCCATGTTCTGTGAAGAAAATCTGTGCTATATAAGTAGCCCTCGAATTAAAATCAACAGTCAAATCATGGAATGAAAAATATGCTACAACAAAGGTAACTAGAGACAGTAGATATTATTTTAATATCGTCTAAACACACTTTTAGAAAGATAGTAGACAGTTGGAAATCTTTTGTGTCAATTACACAATAGATCAGAAATGAACGTTTGCAGTGATATGAGCTGGAGTACTTCATCGTTCTAGTTGTATTTTGTGTATTGCTGGGAATTTTTAAATATTTTTTAAAAAATCAGATTTATTTTTAGATTTTAGAAGTGTACTGAATGCACTTTAAGGGTGATAATTATAGAAAATAAATTAAACTTTGCATTTGATACTTGCTGTTTGTTATTAAGTTTGTAAATTCAAGGGGAATTTTTAAATTACATTATATTTCATTAGGAAACCATCATTTGGAAAGTGGGTTAATTAAAGATTCCTTAATATTTATCTGCATTGCTTAGGGGGTTTCGTCTCTTCCTCTCACCCTTTTTAATCTAAGTAGCTGAGATTTGTTGCCTTTAGTGGAAAAACCATTCCTGGTCTTTTCATTTGATTTAGCTTCCTTGAGACCAGAAGCTGAAAACCAGTGCTTACTATCATCTTATTTTCATTTGTCTGCTGCAATATCCCATGTTAATAAACAATTCTCCAAATCCTTATAAATGTTCCCTTTTCCTTTTAATCTACTTCTCAAAGATTTCTTTAAAGCCCTTGGCCAAATCCATCAGTTTGACTTGGTAATGTAAAATGGATGTACATATTGATATAAGAGAATATTTGTAGTTCAGGGTTGAAATGTGGGGTCAAGGCTGATATATAGTAATCCAGTATATTTTACATACTAGTGGCTTGCCCTGTCAGTGTTGGTGGGAGCAGTCTTGGTGGTTCCTTGGTTAGGCTGTTGTTTACTTTTTTCCGAGTTAACGCCCAACTAAAATGAGAACAAACTCCACTCCCTTTGAGCATGGATGATGTTACCTAGTTGGGTAATGAAACGCCTGCAAGAAAAGCTCAGAAAGCACCAAGGACCCTATGGATGTACATACGCTTCCTCTGGTTTCTTCTGTTTCTCTCCCACGCAAAGAGAGTCTTTCCTCTGCTTTATCTCCATTTAAAAAAAAACCTCGTGTGAATTTCTGGGTGAGCAGGAAATTATATGATTAGTTCCAGCTAACCCCTAATTTTTAAGACATGGCCTTTTCGAATACAGCTTCTTAGAATCTGTATAGTTCCTTTTGTTGGTTGCTCTTGGCATAGCTGTGGCAGTTTGGTTCGCAAGTCTCGAAAGGCCACATCGAGAGGAAATTTTAATTGGTGCAAATGCTTTTGTATATCTCTGGTGAGCATCTTTGGAGTTCAGCTTGTACTAGTCCAGTTATACCTCAAGATTCCAGTCATGCTAAATATTTCCAACTTAGGCACTCAAGAAACTGATAGGTCTGTGGTTAGCTAGATCTACTCGGTTTCCTCCCTTATTATATATTGGTGCTGCTGCTGTCATCTCCTAGTCCTTGTAACATAATTGTTATCTGATTTTAACATTTGGCTTATTAAAATTGCAGGGATCTGCATTTCTGTATTAATGAGATGGCCTTGACTCTCCTTATCCAAACTTCTGCAGAATAAATTAGTACTATTTTAAGGCTTAATCTGACAACCATAAAAATTCTCTCTCACTCAAAAAAAAAAAAGGAAAAATCTAGACATAAAAATTCTTCGGTCTTATACAACACCTCAGAATAATACAACATCAGTTGTTTTCTGTATGTTCTTCAGTATCTTTATTTTGGTACTCAAAGAAGCAAAAATAAGTAGTTCAACATCAGCGTAATGTGTTTAGACACCCAAGAAGGGGAAAAAAGTCCTTTTTTTGCTGTGTCACCTTGTTTAAACTTCATCTCTGATCAGCAGCGGTTGCAGGAACAATCCTGCTGTCCCCAAAATGCACACGAGAATAAATACCCACAGGAAAATACGGTCAATAACCATGGCAACATATTTCCAGTCATCTTGAGTCTGGAAGAAATAAGCAGAAAATTACATCAATTTTCAAATAATCTATTTTGTGGGGCCGCTATGCATATTTCAAAGCCATTGGTACAGTTGTCTTTGCAGAGAGTACAATAAATAGTTTTAAAACTAGGCCTCTGTTGAACATCTTCAAAAGGCGGACCCTCAGGTCCTCTGTCTCAAATCTATACTTGAAATGAACTGAGGCAGGGGCGGGGAGGGACTTGAGGGAAAAATAAGTCTTTGGCTCCTGACTTTTTTTTTTTTTTTACATTTATATCCCGCCCTTCTCCGAAGACTCAGGGCGGCTTACATTGTGTAAGGCAATAGTCTCATTCTATTTGTATATTTATATACAAAGTCAACTTATTGCCCCCCCAACAATCTGGGTCCTCATTTTACCTACCTTATAAAGATGGAAGGCTGAGTCAACCTTGGGCCTGGTGGGGCTTGAACCTGCAGTAATTGCAGGCAGCTGTGTTTAATAACAGGCTTCTTACAGCCTGAGCCACACCGCGACTTCCTTCCTTGCCTAATTTTGGTTATCTTTTTAAGCGCTTCTTAAATATGGGAAGGTGAATTATTCCATGGAAATGGGAAGGTGTTAAAATTACTAATAAACCTGTTACCATGGAAGATAATTTGCAAAAATATTCCCCTCTGGTTCCAAATAAATATTCAGATGATCGTAAACTAACTTGATCTCTTGTTCACAAGGTTTGGTGAATAGGTGACGTCCCTGTTTCCCCTTGGGGGAAAAAAATCTGTCCTGTTGTTTAAAAAAAAGTCTATTTTTTTTAATATTAGTTTCTGTGTCTTAAGCACTGTAACCTTTCCATTTTGCAAATCACAAATGGTACCTCTTTATTGCCTTCAGAAGATCTAAGAACAGTGGTGAAATCCAATTTTTTTTTACTACCGGTTCTGTGGGCGTGGCTTGGTGAGCATGGCAGGGGAAGGATATTGCAAAATCTCCATTCCCTCCCCACTCCTGGGGGAAGGATATTGCAAAATCTCCATTCCCACCCCACTCTGGGGCCAGCCAGAGGTGGCATTTGCCGGTTCTCCGAACTGCTCAAAATTTCCGCTACCGGTTCTCCAAAACCTGCTGGATTTCACCCAATCTAAGAAGCTGTTCTGTTTTTGGATGCTTCCACAGGAATCTGGTAGAAAATAGAAATAGCCTGAGACTACACAAGACCTTGGTCAATCTGAGCAGATATTACTTAGGTGTGGTCAGGAAATGACCAAAATGTGGATGTTGCAGAACTATTAATTGACACCAAAGTTGTCCAACCGTGGCCACTTTAAAGCTCGTGGACTTCAACTCCCAGAATTCCTCAGCCAGCTTGGCTGAGAAATTCTGGGAGTTGAAGTCCACGAGTCTTAAAGTGGCCATGGTTGGACACCCTGGTTTACAGTATCGCCTTACCAGCATGAGGCCACATCAGGTATGCTGTGAAAGGTGGAAATTAAAATATATCCATACCTCCTTGGCTTTATTCTGCAGTTTCATATTTTCGGCGATGTATTTGATGCTGTCCATCACATCTCTCATTTCTGGCGATATAAACGAAGATGGAAACAACGCATCCATGGATTCAGAACTGGAGCTCTGCGTCAGGTTGCCGGTGGCCTTCAGGTGTGTTCTGTGCTCATGCAGGCAACACACGTGTGTAAACCCTTGGCATGAGAAGCAGTCTTGACAGTACCTGCTGTCGGGTATCTGGATGAAGTTCAAAGGGGCCAGCTCTGCATGGGAAGAAGGCTTCACTTTCTCGGGCCTGCCCTCGTCTTCGTTGCTGGGGGGCCGCGTCATGAACATGACGCGGGGGAGAAATTTGAGGAAAATCACCTTCACCCACTCCGGCATGGTGTGGGTCCTGGGAGTTCTGTAGTGGACGTTAAGTACAAAGACGGTGATGACGATGGAGAGTGTGACAAACAACATGGTGAAGAGGAGGTACTCTCCTATCAGCGGGATCACCAGCGACGTGGACGGAATGGTCTCCGTTATGACCAGGAAGAAAACCGTCAAGGATAAGAGGACCGATATGCACAGAGTTACTTTCTCGCCACAGTCCGACGGAAGGTAGAACACCAACACAGTCAAGAAGGAAATCAGAAGGCACGGGATGATCATGTTGATGGTATAAAACAAGGGCAGGCGTCTCATGTACAAAGAGTAGGTGATATCCGGGTAGAGGGCGTCGCAGCAGTTGTACTTGATGTCATGCTTATAGCCGGGGGCTTTGATAATGGCCCACTCCCCACTTTCCCAATAATCCTTGAGATTCATGGTGGATCCAACGAGCACTAAGTCGATCTGAGCTTTGTCGTAGGTCCAAGAGCCGAACTTCATGGTGCAGTTCTGGTAGTCGAAGGGAAAGTAAGTCACGTCTATTTTACATGAGCTCTTAAATATGGCTGGAGGCATCCACGTGATGTTTCCAGTGAAATTGAGCAAGGCCTTCGTTTTGTCGTCCACCTGGAAGTCTCCGATCGCACTGTCAAACACAGTCGAGAGAACGGGTTGAGTATAGAATAGGTTCTGGCGGTTAGTTATCAAAGTGACCGAGCAACCTATCTTGGCAAAACGTAGATGGGGGAAGAAGGAGCCTCAACAATAGGTCTTAGGTTCTGCTCCTATGCCGTGCAAGCCTCAACTCAATGCTGGGCATGCCTCCAGAGATTCTCAAATCACCCAGGTCAGGGGTCTGCAAACTTGGCTCTTTTAAGACTTGTGGACTTCAACTCCCACAAGTCTTATAAGAGCCAAGTTTGCAGACCCCTGACCCAGGTCATGGTGCAACTGGAGTTTGTTTTTCCTTGAAGTCGTTTCACTTCTCGTCCAAGAAGCTTCTTTGGTTCTGACAGCACCTTTGGGTCAATGCTGGGCAGCACAGAAGAGGCCTCTCAAAAGTTGGTTGACTGCAGCAGTCACGCCTATCACTCAGTATCTTCTGATTGGGAACATGCTACTCATGCAATTCAGTCATGCCTCCCCTCCTCTCTCTCTTTCTTTTCTTTCTCTCTCTCTCTCTCTCTCTCTCTCTGTCTCTTGCACACACATACAATGAGAGAGAGAACACTCATGAAATATCAGGTATTTCTTGGAAAAGATTCACGAAGACTAATAGTGAGATTTGACCAAGTGTGGCATATCTTGCTTGGAAAATTTTGCAATCATTTCTCTGGGATAGTAACTAATTAGGGCTAGGTACATTACGGGAAGAAAATTTAAGAAGTGGTCTAATTCCGTAATCTTACTTGTTATATAACATGATATCAGGCTTCCAGATCTTTTTTGATGGCACTCGGACATACTGCACACCGCCGTATTTCTCTGGATCCCATCTGAGTTTGTAATCATTCCAAATCTGGTAACAGAAAAAAAAAATCGAGATATTTCAGGTAGACTCGTTTCATCCAAATGCTAACCCTTAAGAGAGAAGAGCCTTACAGCACCTTAAAAACACACAAACATCCTATAGGTAGCCCTTGGCTTATGGCCATTCATTTAACAATGGTTTGAAGTCACAACTTGATCTGGGGAAAAATGGCTTACAAACCATCCTCAAAGTTACAATGGATCACTAACCCCCAACACTCGTATGATGATAATTCCAGCACTTCATAACCAAAGACATGGCTGGCTGGGGAATTCTGGGAGTTGAAGTCCACAAATCTTCAAGCCAAGGGTTGAGAAACATTGTGCTAGCTAGATACATTTTAAGAAGTGTGAACTTCAACTCCCAGAATTCCCCAGCCCCAGTTTAAAACTGAAAGCTGAGCTGGCAAAAAGCCAGGCAATAGACTTTAAAAAAAATCCCCAGGCTAATAGCAGATAGAGAGCAAGTTTGCTGCGTTTTACAGGCAGTAGCATTTCTGCAAGTTGCTGCAGTGAAAAGTGGGCCAACCATCCTGGGATTTGCTCCTTGCAAATGATATCCACACCCTGTCCTGGATACCACTTCAGACAGCAGCGTTCATCTATTTCCAAAAAAAGCGGGGGGGAGGTACAAATAAGCTTGCAACAATTCTCTGGTGGCTCAGACTGCTAAGACAGTCTGTTATTAACCGCAGCTGCCTGCAATTACTGCAGGTTCTAGTCCCACCAGGCCCAAGGTTGACTCAGCCTTCCATCCTTTATAAGGTAGGTAAAATGAGGACCCAGATTGTTGGGGGCAATAAGTTGACTTTGTATATAAATATGCAAATAGGATGAAGACTTGCTTAACATAGTGTAAGCCGCCCTGAGTCTTCGGAGAAGGGCAGGATATAAATGCAAATTTAAAAAAAAATCATTAAGAGTTTAGCAGTTCAGAAAGAGAATCACGTACACCTAAAACAGGGACCAAGTACATCCAATTGTGAATACCTGCCTCTCTCACTTTCTCTCTCTCTACCTGGTAGTCTTTCTAAGAGGCCAGAAGAAATGTGTTTGATAGAGAAAGGAGCTCTCTCTTGAACCCCAAACAGCACTTCTGCAAATCCCCTTTTCTACTGCCTGCTGAAAAACCAAGGCCGACTCGAACTTCCAAGCGAAGGTGAGTGTGTTATGATTTTTCTCTCCAAAAAAATGTAATGCAAGCAGTCTCTTGTCTTGCCAAAAACAAAGTAGACCCTGACTTTAGACCAGAGATGTCCAAACTTGGCAACTCTAAGGCCTGTGGACTTCAGATCCCAGAATTCTCCAGCCAGCTGGGGAATTCTGTGGCTTACAGCCAGCTGGGGAATTCTGGGAATTGGAAGTCCACAAGTCTTATAATTTCCAGGGGTGTGTAAACTTGGCAAATTTAAGACCTACGGATTTCATCTCCCAGAATTCTCCAACGAACTAGGTCATGAAATCGGTTGTGTGACATGCCTCACTTAATGACTTATGACTGCTTAATGACAAATTTCCTGCCCACCCTATTGTAAGTTCTAAGTAGAGGACTACCTGGTATTTGTTAAATACAAAAAATAATAATACTTCTTGACCACTAGATGACAGCAGTGTATTAAAAGTGTATTTTCTAAAGTCCTGACTTTTCATTCCCGAAACCCTCAATCTCAGGTGTAACTCTTATTTATTTATTTTAAAGACACTTTGGATATGTGTGTCCGAATAAGTGATTGTGTGTTGCCAAAAAAAATTTTGTTAAGAATCCTAACTCCTGAAAAGATGAAATATTGTTCTAAACACTGCATTTCACTTTTTTCTTCTCCCTCATATTCTTTTTAAACAAAACCTTATTTTCTGATTATTTACTTACATGCTTCAGCCATAAATTAGTCTCCATAATCTGGTTCACTTCATCCTAAGCGGAGAGGGGGGAAAAAAAGAAGAAGCATGTACCATATTTAAAACCTGAATTATATAAAGCTCGGCTGAACATCTGATCTAAAACTGCTAACCGTTAGTACTTGAACGAGACACTCTAGAAATAATAATAATAATAATAATAATATTTTAATTTTTATACCGCCCTTCTCCCGAAGGACTCAGGGCGGTGAACAGCCAAGTAAAACAATACAATATATTACAATAAAAACTATTTAAAAAACTTATTCCATATGGCCTAAATTTAAATATAAAATACATAATATAAAAATAAACCCCAATTGCACTGTTATCGATTAAACTGAGTAAAAAATGGAAAAAATACTCAGGATGCTTAACCAGAGTGAAGTTTTGAGATAAATAAAAGAGAAGGTTCTCCAGTTTACTCACCACTTTGACCAGCTGAGATAAAGACACTTCGAACCAAACCATGACCGGGTCAGACACATTTTCAACAGGCCTGATGATTTCGTTATAATGGGCAAACAATTCCTTATAAAGCCGGTGCTCGTCATCAGAACAAAACATGCCTGAAAAACATACCACAAATTTTCCCTTGTACTGATCTGTGTATTATAAAATAATTCCCTCAACACTGTCAAACTATTTACTAAATCTGCACTACTATTAATCTTCTCATAGTTCCCATCAACAATCTCTTTCCACTTATGACTGTATGACTGTAACTTTGTTGCTGGCGATCCTTATGATTTATATTGATATATTGACCATCAATTGTGTTGTAAATGTGGTACCTTGATGAACGTATCTTTTCTTTTATGTACACTGAGAGCATATACACCAAGACAAATTCCTTGTGTGTCCAATCACACTTGGCCAAGAAAAAATTCTATTAAGCCTGCTAAGAAGACCCTGCACCGACCACTAGACCAGCTAGTGGATTCTACTCTTAAAGACCACACCTAGAATACTGCACCCAGTTTTGGTCACCACACTATAACAAAAATGTTGAGTCTCAAGAAAGTGTGCAGAGAGGAGCAACCAAGATGATTAGGGGACTGGAGGCTAAAACATATGAAGAACAGTTGCCAGAATTGGGTTTGTCTAATCTAGTGAAAAGAAGGACCAGGGGAGACAGGATAGCAGTTTTCCAAGGCACCCGAAGGCCAGATAAGGAATAATGGGTGGAAACTGATCAAGGAGAGATTCAACCTGGAAATAAGGAGGAATTTTCTGACAGTGAGAACAATCCACCCATGGAACATAAGTTGCCTTCGGAAGTTGTGGGAGCTTCATCACTGGAGGCTTTCAAAAGAGACCGGACTGCCATCTGTCATAAATGGTGTAGGGTCTCCTGCTTGGTTGGGGGGTTGGACTAGATGACCTACAAGGTCCCTTCCAACTCTGTTAATCTGCTTAATATTCTGTAGGCTTTGGTCTTGTTTCTACACCACTTATGAACCATACCTGGCGGGTATGCTGAGGGGTGGGAAAATACAGTACAGTACTTACAATAGTTCGTTTAGCAACTGTTTGAAGTTACAACGCCACTGGAAAAAGGGACTTATGACCGTTTTTCACACTTATGACAGTTGCAAACATCGCCATGGTCATGCGGTCAAATTCCAGATGCGACCTTCCCACAAGGAAAGTCAATTGGGATAGCCAGACCCACTTAAGATCCGTGTGGCTTAATTTCACAACTGTGGCGATTCTCTTAACGACTGTGGCAAGGAAGGCCGTAAAATGGGGCAGAGTGTTGAGGTGTTGGCTAAGTTGGTCACTTAGCCAACACCTCACTTAGCAACAGAAATTTGGGGCTCGGTTGTGGTCGTAAGTCGAGGACTTAACTATATGTCGCCTTTTAAAGCCAGTGGCCCAGTTTTTGGGTCATCCCTGGACTCTGTTGTATGCACAAGCAAGGCCTTTGCACCCAAGCCATGATTTTTCCCTTCCGCTATGCAGAAAATCTTCTCTGGAGATTAAATGAATCAATTTGCCATCCCAGCTTTTGCTCGGTGTTCCCTAAAACACCATCGCCATTACCAAAACCTAAATCAGAGAGAAGATTGGGATCAAAAACAATAGTCAAGAGATTATTATCCCGAAGGAATCCGGTAGCATATTTTCAGCTAATAGATTTTATCCAATGAGATCAGCTTCGGGGACCTACAGCTCCCTTCATCAGACGTATGGAATGGCTGAAGTCAGGTGTGGTTCCCGCCAAAGCTGCTGCTTTTTCATAAATTGTGTGTGCCTGAAAAAGGGCTATCGATCCTCTCCTGATTTTTGCCTATTGTTGACTAAGGCAGCTGGCTTCCTCCAATTATCCAGAAGGAGGGAGCGCTCCAATTTAATTTCCTTAATGTCGATGTGGCAGGCACCGAAAACACCATCTGCAGTTTGTGTTTGAGAGATGGAATTAATGTGAACCTGCTGTCGTGGGCTGAGAAGTGTTGCATTTGTTTGTGTGTTTTCTTTTTGCTCTCCCTGGTAAATTAAAACCTTGGGGAAAAAAGCAATCTAATTAAACAAACAAACCTTGGCAAAAACGGGCTAATTTGGCAAAAGGGATTTATTTTGTGTTAGGTAAACGGCCTCAATTTGGAACAGTACAACTCTATATTTGATCCATTTATATCTAGCATTAGAGTTTGTTTCTTGCATGAATGGGGCTTGCTTTGTTTCAAAAAAATAAATTCATCATAATAAAACATTTTGCATTATGCATCCTTGTATCACTAGAAGGCCCTCGCTAGCTTATCATATGTGGAGCATAGCCAGAGATGAAACAGTAGCTTGCCAATAGATTAAGCGTCTTTGCCTAATGTACATTTTCACAAGCAGATAATAATCCATGAAATGATTCAAAGACTTCATCAGAATTGCAGATAGATAGAAAGATGTTATAGATAGAGATGATAAATAGATAAAGATAATAGAGAGAGATGATAAAGATGAGAGAGAGAGAGAAAGACGATATAGCTAAAGAGAGAGAGGGAGAGATGCTAAAATGTGCATTAATACCTACTGAAATATTTAGCAATTGTCGCTATGCCACACCCAAAGGGAAGCCTGAATCAAAATCCTCTTGCAAGCTGAATCTGGGAAGGTTATAACTGGAAGAAATTCACTGAGGTGGGGTGGGGGGGGAGAGATCTAGGGCGGAAAGAAGAAAAAAGCAAAGAAGCAGGAAATATTCCGCTTCGTACCACTGTCAAGATGGAAAGACTAGGTACCCGTTGGCTTACATACACCAAGCCGTGTATGTAAGGTGCCATTCTGGAAGGGAGAGATGGAAGCTGCTTTTGGAAAGTTGTCTTGTATTTTCTCTTATGGATTGCACCAGTAGAGGCTGAACCAGTTTCATTGTATACATTATGTACAATGACAATAAAGACTACTACTACTACTACTACTACTAGTAGTAGTAGTAGTAGTAGAAGTACCGGTAGGAACTAAAAAGGAATTCTTATACAGGACCTCAGCTCCTCCACGCTTCAAAAGATTCTAGAGAAAACTGGCCCAGACAAGTCCAAAATTCTGAAGAATTTGAGTTGGTGGACTGATGGGAATTTATCTTCATCTGAAGCAACCTCCCCTGTTCCTCTGAGGACGTTTGCATGAGCAAATATGTTATTCAGATTCCGAACTGAGCTGGAAGGGACCCTGGAGGTCTTCTAGTTCAACCCCCTGCTCAATCACCCTGTTCCATTCCAGACAAGCGACTGTCCAGTCTTTTCTTAAAAATCTCCAGTGACCCACAACTTCTGGAAGGCAAGCTGTTCCCCTGGTTAATTGTTCTCACCGTTAGGAAGTTACTTTTTAATTCCAGACTGCTTCTCTCCTTGGTTAATTTCAAGGAGAGACTAATTATAATTATAAGTGAAGACTCGTAAAGTTATGATTTAAGACTTGTAAGTTATGACTGAAGATTTGGCTGCTGACATTTCCAAAACTTGGCTTTTGTTTTGCCATTTTTTGTCTAATCAGCAGGGCACTTCACAGTCTTAGAAGCATTTGGTTGTTTTCAAGAGCTGAAACAAACTTAACAGCTCTTGTAAAGTCAGGCACTTAGAAATATTTGCATCCCAGTTTGGCCAAGGAAAGAGGATTTCCAAATCTCAAGGTACAAATGGAATTTTAGGATTAATATAATCCTAAATATAACATTGTTTTAGCCTTTAAAATTACTCTTTTTATTCCACCCTTCTTATATGACCATAATAGATTTGAATTTGAGCCTATGTTTGGCTATGCTTATTGGGCTTTTAATAGCACGTTCTGTCTAATCCACAATAATTTAAGCAGCAAAAGAGTTTTATTAGATATTTCCATGCATTCTCTCTGTAGCAGCATTGAGCTTTCTTAGCCAAGAGACTAGAAAAAAAATGGTTTCAGGTGAACGGCATTTTCAGAGATTTTAAAGAGCTCAGTTTTTTAATTCAGGAAGGAAATTAAATGTGTTAGGAAAATTTGACGCAGCTCTTTCTCAATAACTAATGCTTAAACTATAAATATAAAAATAGCCACTTAAATTCATTTGGATGAAACTGAACACCTAATAGTGGCTAGGATGAAAGGTGGGGGGGGGCGGAGAAAGAAATAACCATTATTTAAAATTGCTTTAAAAATAATGTATTTAACTTATCCTCAATGTCATATGTGACCAATAACCCAGTCATCCTCTTTCAGACATTTGAATTCCATGAACTTTTACATTTTTCTATCTTACTTGGAAAAAAGAAAGTTGCAGTCTTCTCTTTGCTAGAAAAGTATTAAATTCTGGGTCACTTTGCATATATATTAAAATTCTGCAAAGACAACCTCTTAAGAGGCAAAATAGTCTATTTTCTGGGATGCGTAGAATTTTAACTTAAAGATTACTAATAGCCTCCAGGGACTCTTGTGAATATTAAATATTGCCTTTGACATAAAATGCTTTTTCATATTTGCCTGGTTTTTATCATATCTCTATTTCTTTACCCATTGAATGGAACTGACCGTTTACTGGCCAGATGTAAACGCTCGACTCCATTCAGTGGGTAGAGAAATCCAAATATCATTTTTTTAAAAAAAACAAGGCAAATTATCAGATTAGTGTTATAAAAAGGGAGAATTTCTTTACCCAGCCAGTTTACCTGTTGAGTTTATTTGAACACTCACTCTTCGCTGCAATTACTTTATCCGATTGGACTTCCTAACCAACATATTGTTGCTAAAATTTAAGGCTTCGCCGAAACAGCTGCTCTGCACCATCTCATTTCAACGTCCAAAGCCAGTCCCTAAACATTTGCAAGAATTGTAACCTCTGCTTTTCAAGACAAAAGGGAAGGGAGAAACACCACATACTACACCGGTGCGAACCCTGTGATTATTTAAAAGGTACCTCTAAGCTCTTGTGAAGGTCTTCCCCCACCCTCTCACCCTCAACCCAAACCACACAAAGAAGGCAAAGGCAGAAATCGCGCTCACCTTTCAAGACGAAGGAAAGCAATGCCATCAGCATGCCAGCCCGCCTCGCCATGGCGTTCTGAATTTGCCACTCAGCCGTAAACTCTTCTGGAAACAGAATCAGTGGGTGGCATTTTTACCCGCCGGGATTTTAAAGAGGGAAGGAAGGCTGAACTCAGAGGGAGGCACGCATTAGAAACGGGCAAGCATCAGCACTGGGGAACCACAGGGGTTGCCAGCTCCTCTCTTTCTCTCTAACGACAGCCCTGCCCCTTTGCTCACAGCCCCCAGCGAGGGACGGGGTGCTGGTTATCCACATGGCTGCATGGGCAGAAAAGGAGAGGCTTATTATACCTGTACGGCAGAAGCTGGGTTGCTTTGAAAGCCATGCAGGGCAGGATTAAACCCATCCTCTGAATTCCACGCCAAAGTTTTCTCTCTTCTCCACTCCATCCTCCTCCTCCCCCCCCCCTAAAAAAAAATAGGTCTGATGAAATGAAAACAGCATAATGGAATTATGGTTGCCGAGCTGGCTTGTCTTCAGATAAGATTTTTGGAGCAGACGTGGCTGGCAAAGCCTGTTAATGAATTAGCTTGGACCCTGGATGAGGACAATGATGAGTTACGGCTGGGACTTGGCGCTCGGACCAGCCTGTCAAGCCCAGGAGCCAAACAGCCCCCCATGGGAGCAGTTCCCATAAGCTGTTTTGTGGAAACGATTGGTGGCTGGGGAGTTGTGTGGGTGGGTGTGCGGAAAACAGAGAAGTCAATCCCCAATTTTCTCTTGGTGGGATTGGACAACTGTTTTGTCTGAAATGGTACAGAGTTTTCCTGCCTGAGCAAGGGGTTGGACTAGAAGACCTCCAAGGTCCCTTCCAACTCTATGATTCTGTTAATTGCAATTCCCTCACTCCAGAATGTTCGGGAATAGACGATTCTATGGGTCAGGTCTCTCCATATCTTTCTATGCCCTGCCTGGTTTCTTTTTAACGCTTATTCTTCCAAACAGAATTGCTTTCTCCAGTGAATTCCCACCCCCCTCATTCTGCATCCCCAAAATAAATGAAACACAATTTTGTGATTTTGACCCCGTAAATAGGTGTGCCCTATAATTGTCCTGTCCGATGAATTGATCAAATACATAGAAAAAGAAACATGGACTTAGTTTACCTTTACATGTCAATGAAAGAAATTTGTGTGTTGCCTTTGGCGTTCCTTGTTCCATTTTATTTATTCATTTATTTATTTTGAAGTGTGGTCCTTCTAGGTCAGCAAAATTGTACTGCGGTCTTTTGGCCTTAAAAAATGTGACCCTCTTTTATGAATGACCATCTCCAGCATTCTTAGTTACCTCTCTTAAAAGGCCGATCAATCTCTCTGTGTTTCTGACGTTTAAACACAAATTCAGCAATTAATGGGCAGGTTGACGGACTGCAGTTCTAAGTATAGGAATAGATGCCTATGTTCCTTTGTGCTTTGTGGGATGGACCGAATTGGAGAATGATTTTGTAGAATGAGAGTTGGGATTTGCGGAATGCTGCTTTACTTTCTAACCTCATCTTTTTTAGCAAATGAGTATTTTTGTCTAACCGTGTCAGCCAGGAAGGTAAAATCTTCCACCACCACAAAAGCAGCGTGTCTCCCGTTATTGCAGCTGTTGATTTGCTCTTCTTGCTTTGCAAGTGTTGATAACGGATTTACCTGGAGGAAAGTTCATGATCTCACGGTGTGTCGTGTCCCAGTCCCCCTCCGACGGCCGGGTCTGGGAAGTCTGTATCAAATGTGGCCACGAAGCCTCTGCAGCTTTGCCAAATTCCTGTCAGAGTTCTCAGGGCAGGCAGGAATCCAAGGTGTGACTTCAGCAAACCAGATGAGACTTTGCTTGACTCAAGGAATGCCAAAAAGCAGATCCTTTATATAGGCCATGGGGTGTGGCTCCATGACTCAGCACTTATCCAGGCCTGCCCCTCCCTTCCTTTTGCTGACGTCGCCTCTCCATTCTCCGGAAGCGGGGATCCGTTCACTGTGACTTTCCGTCCTCCTGATCTGCTGCCGGCAATTCTAGCACGTGGCTGGCTTCGTGCTCACATGCTGTAGGAGGGAGGTTTGTTTGCTCATTCTGTCCGGGCATGGTGCCAGGGCTGGGGACTGGAGGCATGCCAGGCCGTTCCTCTTCATTATCAGACTCTGGCTCAGATAGCAGGAGATGGGAGGGGCCTGGCTGAGGAGAGGAGGGCGGGCGAGGCACAACACGGTGCTTTTTGTGCATTTATTTTTTGAGAACCTCATATCCCATGGCTTTGGCTCCTACAAATCAGAACCCAAGCAGCTGTTTTTAGGAAAAGGTACGGGGAGAACCGGTCACAGATTTAAGTCACTTCACGATAGACCCTGAGCTGGAAGGGAATGTGAAGTTTGCGAGTTGATTCTCCTGCTACGCTAAGCTATAAGATACCTTGCTTGTGCCTTAGAACTTGCCTATTGTGGTTTATAAGCCATGGTGTTTGGATGATGAATGTGATACGGTTCTGTCAAACCACCAGTGAAAAACGCTCATGGTTTTAAGCACAACATACAAGCCAAACCTGAACGTGGAAATCCTGCATTGGGGAATGATTTTCAGATAGTCCTTAACTAATGACTATAGTTGGGATCACGTGAACTCGGGGGCACAGTGATGGTTGTAAGTACGAGGATCGGTCACGTCAATTTTTTTTCCAGTGCTGTTCTAATGTTGAATAGTCACTCAGCGAGTGGTCTTAAGTCAAGGACTTCTTGCCTACTCACTGAGCGCATATACTGTATTGGAAAAATTTTCTTTGTGACAGTGATATATCGACCAATGAAGTAAATATTAGAAATGCTGTTGAGATAGTGCTGATTTCCAGGTCTTCCTTATGCTGGAGCAACTAAAATTGCACCCTTTAATCGCTTTTACACTTAGTAGCCTACAGCCGTGGGGTGAAATCTACTTACCTTCCCTACCGGTTCAGAAGTGCACATGTGGTACGCAAAACCTTCTGCACATGTGCAAAAGGTAAAAAACACATTTTTTACCATCCAGGCTGGTGGGCGGAGCTTCGCTCTGCCATCACTACTGGATCGCCAAACTACCGGCCACAATCGCTACCGGATCATGAGATCCGGTCAAAACCAGGAGCATTTCCCCCCTGCTACAGCCTCATTGATCAGAATAGGTCAGGATTCCATTTTGCCCAATCTTGAGAATGAATGAATGAGTGTGTGTGTGTGTATCTGGATGGAGCTGAGTGTTTACTGGCCAGATGCCTTTCCTGTCGCCAATGCAGAGTTTTGTTCAGTAGATATATTCTCATTGTGCCCAGGGAGAGAAATATCTGCTCTACCTCGGTTCGAACTCACAGCCTCCTGATTGTGAGGCGAGAGCTCCACCTCTAGGCCACCGCACCACCTCCCAATCTTAAATATATGGTACTACTTAAACCTTGGGGAAGGAGGAAGTATATATCTGTAGCACGATGCACGTACCAGTTTTTAAAATGGAAAGGGGAAAAAATGGAACAACAGGAAGCGACATGAACCATAACAAAACCTCTCCCACACAAAATGCTTAAATAAAATACTCTTTTAATACACAATCCTTGGGCATTGAATGGCATGCCTCTACATGTCACCACCTTCCGTGGCTACAGCTGACCCCAACAAAACCTGTTAATGTGGTTTCATACATTTCAGAACTACTAGATCCATCCTCCACAGTCACATTATTTTCTTCCCCTGGGCTCCCTTTCCCTACATGAATGCTTTAGCCAAAACTCTTGGATCATTACTCTGAACATGCATAGAATAAGAGTGTGCGAACATGTCTACAGCCCTCTCCCATAAATGGTCAATCGTGTTTTACTGTCACTAGGATGAGCTACTCTGAGTTGAATCTTTCCCACCTTCAGCTTCGTGATATCTGCAGACAACAAAGCCCAGGCTACCAATCATCTCTTTTAGGAATGCCTCATAGGGATTTTTTTTTATATCTTCTTAATCTAAAGATACAGCCTTATAACCACCCGAAATCTGGATGGATTCTCTAGGCTCTCAATTTTTCAGGAAGAACTTAAAACCACCTTCAGAAAAGGACCCCTTTCAAAACCAGAGAAAGGAGTCGAATGGCCCAAATATCAGTTGGGTTGTCTGCAAACTTTTGTGGGGATCAACAATGAAAGAGGGAAAAAAAAAAGATATTTTAGATGGGTCAATTCAGGTCTTTGATGCCCAAGGTTCTTGGTTCTGCAGGAGAACGGTTTTGTTGCTTCATGTTTTTCAGGGAATTCTGGAAGGAATGGAGGTTGGGGAGCTGACCCTCTTTAGATGTCTGGATCAGGCGGTCAGGATCATACAGTACTTAGTAAGGAAAACCATCTAGTCTGAAAATAATTCTTTTCCTTGCTTTTCCCCTTTAAAGTTGTCCACGAAACTAAATGAAAACCAGGGTTGTGCGTCCCTTGCACAACCTACGTTTTGGCCAGCCCATCACAACTCCCTAGCAGAACACTGCAGAACCAGCTGAGGAAGAGTGCTTTAATAAATAAAAAAAAATAACAGTGGTACAATTTTTTTCTCCCCGGAAAAGCCAAACCAAAACAGTTAATTTAAGAGTTCCGGCTAAAAGGGAATCATAGAAGTCCTTCCAACCTATTCTTGGGTCTTCTCAGTAACGATGTTGCACAGATTATTCATTTTCAACTGGGAAGGAGCAGTAAAAAAAAAAAAACAATAACAAAAAAACAAATAAACAAACACACTCAAGATCTGAATAAAGAAACTTGAAATTGAAATTGTGGAACTCGGAACTTCCCATCCTGTGAACAAGCACTCTTTGGAGTTAGATTCCGCTCAGGTTATGGGCTCATGGCAGGCAGGTGGTTTTGAAAAAGGGGCTGCAGGAATAATCCAGTGGTCCCCAACACACACACAAAGACAAATATCCAGAGGAAGAGCCTGTCCACCACCATGGCCACGTATTTCCAGTCTTCAATGACCTGGAGAAACAAACCAATTAAATATCTTTAATAAACTGTCCGTTGCGACATCTTCATCTCCTTCCCCAACCCAGCTTGTTTTTGGTCAATAGTCCTCAGTGGCTTCCTGTTTGCAATTCAAGAAACACACACACACACACACACACACAAATGAACTGGGGAGGTGAAGGCTAAAAAAATGGGTAGAAACAACTATTTCAAATACACACACACACACTATGGGTTGGGTAGAAAAAAGGGGGGACCACCATAACTCCCACAACCCCTCAATACACACACACACACACACACACACACATATATGTTTTCTGAGGTTTTTGCGGGTGTTTGTATGTAGGTCTTTGGTTATTCGGGTTTTCTCCCGCATAAAATTGGAAGTGTTTTGGTGACGTTTCGACGAAGTCTGAAGATGACAAATGAGACTTTGTCGAAACATCGCCAAGACACTTCCAATTTTACGTGGGAGAAAACCCGAATAACCAAAGACACACACACACACACACATATATATATATAGGTCCTTGGCTATTCGGGTTCTCTCCCGTGTAAAATTGGAAGTGTCTTGGCGACGTTTCGACGAAGTCTCATTCGTCATCTTCAGGCTTCAGCTTCGTGCTTCTTGCTCCCAGAAGCACGGCTGAAGCCTGAAGATGACGAATGAGACTTCGTCGAAACGTCGCCAAGACACTTCCAATTTTACGCGGGAGAGAACCCGAATAGCCAAGGACCTACATGCAAACACCCGCGAAAACCTCAGAAAACAAATATATATATATATATATATATATATATATATATATATATATATATATATGAATGAATGAATGAAGTGGGGATTTTATATATAGGGACTGAGCTTGATAATTGTGGAATTTTGTGGTTCAATAAAAAACACAAACCAAAAAAAACCAACCCTGAATTCTTGGCATTTTCTTCCTGCAGAAACGTTTGTCAACACTTTACAGTGAGAAGCTGCCTTTTAAAAAAAATAAAAGTTGACAAGATAATAATGCAGCTGTTCTTACTGAAGAGTGGGAAGCTGGGGTTGTCAACCCTTTTATTCTCAAGCAAGCTGGGTTAGTTGCGGGGTTCCCCCCCCTCCCCTCCCCCTCCAATGAGTGTTAATTAGGCGTAACTAAAAACTAAGGAGAAATTTCCTGACTGTGAGGACAATTAATCAGTTGCCTCCAGAAAATGTGGGTGCTCCATCACCAGAAGCTTTTAAGAAGAGACCGGTCAGCCATTTGTCCAGAATGATACAGGGTTGGGCTAGAAGACCTCCGAGGTCCCTTCCAACCCTGTGATTCCATATTTCAAGAGTAAGCCACCTCTTCCTCCCAAGAGGGCATGTTTGACAAGAATTCAGAAGAGCCAAGGATTGATTTACTACAACATTTTGTCAAGAGATGCCCCTTGCAGTCATCTCCATCGTAGCCGATCTATCCACCAAGCAACCCAATACACATCCCTCAAAATGAGGGAGCGTCTCCTTATTTTCCTTCTGCGCCAGAGAACAAATGTCTCAAGCTCCAGGGAGAAAGGAAATTCTAGGAGTTTCGGAGTGGGAAGAACGCTTTGTGTCACTTACGCTCTCATTGTTGTCCTCGCTCCTCATATGGTCCGCTATAAAGCTGACTCCCTCAATTGCTTCTTGGACCTCGGGAGAAAACTTGACGGAGGATCGTAACCTCAGGTCTTGATGGCTGCCGACGTGATCAGGGTTGTCTGTCAGTTTCACGTTGTATCTTTGGCCCGCCGCTGCATTCACAAAGTAAGTACAATCCTTGTATGTGCTGGAGAAATCTGAAGGTGAAGGCTCTGCTTTGTTCTTCTTGCGGTTGGCCAACCGTTGGCTCGCCGACTGGTTGTGCGGTCTCCTCATGAAGAGGAAGCTCGGCAGCCTCTGAAGGAAGACCACCTTGACCCACGGAGGCATCGCATGAGTGCTGGGAGACCTGTGGTGGACGTTCAGCACACAGACGCTGGTCACAATCGAGAAGGTCACCAGCACCATGGTGAACATCAGATACTTCCCAATCAGCGGAACGTCCAGAGAAGTTGGAGGGACGATTTTAGAAATCAGGAGCAGGAAAACAGTCAAAGCAAGCAGGACAGAGATGCACAAGGTCATCTTCTCGCCGCAATCCGATGGCAGGTAAAACACCAAGATAGCCAAGGATGTGATCAACACGCAAGGTATGATGAGGTTGATGGTATAGAAAAGAGGCTTCCTTTTGATGATGAAGTCGTATGTCACATCCACGTAGTTTGGATCCGAAGGGTTTTCAGTTCTTCGACCTGGGAGGGCCACAATGTCCCACTCCCCGCTGGGCGTGAAGTCATCCATACTGGCCGAGCCAGTCTTCAATATCATATCAATTTCAGAGTGGTCGTAAGTCCAAGAGCGGAATTTGAGAGTGCAGTTCTGTTGGTCGAAGGGAAAATGCTTCACTTCAATCTTGCAGGCACTTTTGTAAATGGCCGGCGGCATCCACAACATGCTTCCGTTGTGCTGAACAATCACATTTGTGTAGACGGAGACTTCGTAGGTGCCATCAGCGCTAACGAAACCCAAAAGGAAAACCGTAAAAAAAGAAAAATACGATTTTTAGTTATTTATTTAACAACAACAACAACAAAAAGATGGGCTGCCACAATCCATATTGACTCGACGCTGCTGAATGTATCAAGGCTCGCCCAAACCTGGCAACTTTAAGACTTGTGGACTTCAACTCCCAGAATTCCCTAGCCAGCCATCCTCAGCCAGACTGGAGAATACTGGGAGTTGAAATCCACAAGTCTTAAATGCTGCCAAGTGTGGAGAGCCCACCTAGACTATATCATGGATGTTAAAACGAGTTTACAGCTGGTGTCAACCTTTTAATGCTATGAATGCCCTCCTGAGGGGAACATCCATTTATAATTAAGTAACGGAAACAATTTAGGACTGAACACTTTCTCCCAGACCAACAATTCTGCAATCGGCAAAGTGTATTCCATTAGGAAGCCCAAGAAATAAATAAACACCTAGTTTGGTTCAAAAAATGACTGTCTTGAACATCGATTCCAAACAGCATTCTTTTTCAATCTTAGTCTCTCTTGGCATCAAGCAGAAGAGACGCCCCATGCACAATCTTAGCTTATGAAGAGACACCGACTTACTTATTGTACAGTACAATGTCCGGGAGCCACACTTTCTTAGCCGGTATCCTGAGTTTGTTGATGCCTTCGTATTCGGACGGTTCCCAGGCCAAGCGATAATCTGTCCATTCCTTAAAAGCAGCGCATAACAACATTTTTCAGTCACTTTGCACAACATTCAGACAAGTCCAGAAATATTTTACAAGAAGAGTTCTCCATTCCTCTGAAAACAACAAAATACCCTATCCCACCAGACTTGAAATCCTAGGCTTAGAAAACTTGGAACTCCGTCACCTTCGACAAGACCTAAGCTTAACTCACAGAATCATCTATTGTAATGTCCTTCCTGTTAAAGACTACTTCAACTTTAATTGCAATAATACTAGAGCAATAATACTAGAGCAACTGATAGATTTAAACTTAATGTCAACCGCTTTAATTTAGATTGCAGAAAATATGACTTCTATAACAGAATCATCAGTGCTTGGAATACTTTACCTGACTCTGTGGTCTCTTCCCATAATCCTAAAAGTTTTATCCAAAAACTTTCTACTATTGACCTCACCCCATTCCTAAGAGGACCATAAAGGGCGTGCATAAGCGCACAAACGTGCCTACCGTTCCTGTCCTATTGTTTTTTCTTTTCTCCTTCCTATATATATGCTTATACCTCCTTATATTTACCCATATATGTGTTTATTTACTATATAATCTTTTTGTATGATACCTACATATATTGTTGTGACAAAAATAAATAAATAAAATAAATAAATAAAATAAAGTTTGGCTTGGTTGCAACCTTCTAACAAGTTCAGGGAAGGCATCGGCTTTTGGGAATCGCAGCCGCCCTACCCTCAAATGCTGCATGCAGCATGACTGATGTGGTATTTAAGGAGAGGGTTAAATGCCTCACCTTCCCATCGACAAAATCCCATATCAGTCGAAGCAGTTTCATCATGGATGGATTGAGTCACGGCAGTTCGGGAAAGCTGAAGCCTTCGATTAAATTGTCAGGTTTAAAAGATGCTATCAGAGGCATTCTTTCTAGATTATCGCAGCTTTTTGCTGGTGGAGGCACAAATTGCTAACCATTTGGGGCTGAGGTGTGTGTGTGTGTGTGTGTGGTTGGTGGTGCTGGTTTGTTTTAATCATACCTACAGTACCAAACATAAAAGTTATATTTGGCAAAAGCTGACTCCTGATTTAAAAAAAAAAAAGAATTAGAAATAGGGGTGGCAGAACTTCCCAGCTGTCGTCTAGTATTCTCATGTGAGATTGTCCGTTACCAGAGAAGGGGAAAAAACCTCCACCACCATTTCCAGTTTGGATGGTCTGTGGCAAGGATGAAATCCAGCAGGTTCTGACAGGTTCTGGAGAACCGGAGCGGAAATTTTGAGTAGTTTAGAGAGCCAATAGCGGAAATTTTGAACAGTTCGGAGAACCAGCAAATACCACCGCTGGCTGGCCCCAGAGTGGAGAGGGAATGGGGATTTTATAATAATATAATAATAATAATAATAATATCAGAGTTGGAAGGGACCTTGGAGGTCTTCTAGTCCAACTCCCTGCCTAGGCAGGAAACCCTGCACCACTTCTGACAAATGGCTATCCAACATTTTCTTTAAAATTTCCAGTGTTGGAGCATTCACAACTTCTGCAGGCAAGTTGTTCCACTGATTAATTGTTCTAACTGTCAGGAAATTTCTCCTTAGTTCTAGGTTGCTTCTCTCCTTGATCAGTTTCCACCCATTGCTTCTTGTTCTACCCTCAGGTGCTTTGGAGAATAGTTTGACTCTCTCTTCTTTGTGGCAGCCCCTGAGATATTGGAAGACTGCTATCCTGTCTCCCCTGGTCCTTCTTTTCATTAAACTAGGCATACCGAGTTCCTGCAACCGTTCTTCATACGTTTTAGCCTCCAGTCCCCTAATAATCTTTGTCGCTCTTCTCTGCACTCTTTCTAGAGTCTCAACATCCTTTTTACAACGTGGCGACCAAAACTGAATGCAATATTTTGCAGTATCCTTCCCCAGGAGCGGGGTGGGGAATGGGGATTTTGCAGTATCCTTCCCCCAGGAGTGGGAAGGGAATGGGGATTTTGCAGTATCCTTCCCCTGCAACACCCACCAAGCCACGCCCACCAAGCCACGTCCACAGAACCGGTAGTAAAAAAAAAATTGGATTTCACCACTGGTCTGTGGCATTCGTTGAAAACTCCTGGGAGAGAAATTTCAGATCTACTGTTAGAAGGTCAAATATAAATTCCTTGAAAGACCATTCTCAAAGAGATGGCTCTGCAGCCAGAAAGTATACAATTCAGAGTTCTTAGAAATCTTGGAGATACCCGTCGACATTCACCTGGTTGAGCCAGACATTGGTGGTCATTATTTGTTCCCGTTCGTTCTGAAGGAGAAAAGAAACAGAGATCACACCATTATCCTGGGTTCTGAAGACCGAAGCCCAGGCAGGGGGTTGGAACATAAATTTAAAAAATGAAACACAAATTTAAAAAAAAATATATCCAATGCTGGATGAGAGTGTTATCATGGACTCAGGGTTTCTCCACCTTGACAATGTTAAGATGTGTGGACACCAACTCCCAGAATTCCCCAGCTAGGGGATTCTGGGAGTTGATGTCCATACATTTTAAATTTTGCTAAGATTAGAAACACTACTCTAGAATTACAGTTTGGGAGACATGCAGTAGTATCTCACGTTACCCCCACCAAGCGTGTATAGGCCTAGCACACTAAAGCTTTTTACAGCTACATTTAAAAATGCAGAACTAAAAGTTGCAAGGAGTATCCCCTGGAATTTAAAAGCAGTACAGGAAATAAACTGGCAAACGGAGAAAAGTGAGGGCTAAGTGACCATTTTATTGACGCGTCCGTCCTTTCGTTTGCATGCCTTCAGTTCCTTGAAATGGACCCTTTTGTTTGTTGTTTTATGATAGAAAAAAATTGTGTACATGCACACACACACATGCTGCTCTATGGCTGTAATACTACTACTATGACTTTATAGTTTGAAAGCAGAAAGGGTTCTCCACACCCACCACATTGATAAGCTGGGACAGAATAACCTGCAATTCTATCACAACTAACTGTGAAGAGTTGAAGGCTGGGCGAATTAAGTTGTTGTAGCGTGAAGCGTTGAGGAGATGGTTCATTAACTTCTCTTCAGCGTCAGCCGTCTCACTTCCTGTAAAGTAGGAAAGAAAGAACTGGGTCACAGAAGGGAGGCAGAAGCCTATCCTTGATAAACCCACCATTCAACCCAGGAGAGCCCTACGGAAAGTTGGCCAACTCTTCGTTGGCCAAAGAGGACAAGCCAGCTGAGAATGTGACTATTTCCTGGAGTAACTCATAAGTCTTCTTTCTTGCTTCTCCTTAGAATTAGAAAAGTGTTCCAGAACGTTGATAGGCTATTGGTTCCTTTCCAGGTTAGCATCTAAACTAGCATCTTAACCAGGGGTCTCTAACCTTGGCAGCTTTAAGCCTGGAAGACTTCAACTCCCAGAATTCTGGGAGTTGAAGTCCTCCAGGCTTAAAGTTGCCAAGGTTGGAAACCCCTGATCTAAACTATGCAATCTGATTTGGAAGGGACCTTAGAGGTCTTCTGTTCCCATCCCATGCTCAAGCAGGAGACCTTATCTACCATTCTGGATGTCTGTCCAATCTCTTTTTGTTGTGCATATTTTTTCCAGTTTGGCCTTGATCTGTTGGGTGTCCCCAGCCAATTCTGGCTTATATATCCATGGCTAATGGTTCCATCCATCATATGAGCTCTACTCATTGGGGTTAGCAGACTGAGGGCAAGCAATGGCTATAGCTTGTATTAGAAATACGCCTAAAAAATACCTGGTGGTGGGCCTAGGAAAGTTTAATTTGAAAGTTGATTTGGAAATCTCTTTGAATGCTTTCGTTACCCTCCTCTTCTCTTTTTCCCTCTGTCCATTTAAAAGGGCTCCAAATTAATGAGCTCAGATCCTAAATGAGCAATGATCCCATCCTATTCTAGCGTCTGGGGTAACTTTGCCCTTATTTTGTGACTGCGATCCACTAGATGTCAGCAGACGGTCTGCACAAATCCATTTGCGAGGCTCATGTGTTTGTGTGCAGAAAACCGTTCCTTCCGTGTTTTCAAAAACTCATCCTTTCCCATCAATTTTAAGAATCATTGATCCTAACCAAATTAAATACTGAGCACATGATGCGTTAAACAGTCAGATTCACAACACTCTGGTCGCTTTTATGTGTTCTTCCTAAAGGCCAGTCTGCTCGCAGTAAAAAAAAAAGAAAAAGACAATAAAATTATCTTACTGCTTTTCCCCTCTCTCTTGTCTCCATAAATAGATGTGGCCAGTACAGTTTTGCACCTTGTCTGTTAAATTATTTTACATTGAACCAAGAGTACATGCTGTCTGAAAGGCCTAGAGAACCCAAGTGGCTGGTTTAAAAAAGAGGGGGGGAGAGGGAGGGAGGGAGAGAGAGAGGAAGAGGGAGGAAGATGGAGAGAGAAGGAGGGTGGGAGAGGGAAAAAGGGGGTGGGGGGGGGGGAGGGAGAGGGGAACAGAAGAAGAGGAATCCAATTGGCTGGTTTAAAAAAGAGAGTGAGAGGGAGATAAGGAGAGAGAGGGAAGGAGAGAGAGGGAGGAAGGGAGGGAGAGAGGGAAGGGAATGGAAGGAAAGGAATCCAGCTATGAGTGATTTAGTAAGCCACCCGCCAAACGATATGGGCAGCTTATGCGCTGTGACTCCAACAGCTGGTTTATTTTCTGCAGCAGTCCCACAGCCAAGTTGCTTCTCTAATAATTGTGGGGGGTTGGGGGGGAGGAAAAGTCACGCGTCAAAGAGAGCACTTTAAAGCGAGTACCACTTTGGAAATAGGATTGATTTCTTTGCAGGGTAGCTGGCAAACAAACTTGCAGAGCCTTGCAATATCGTCTCCACTCAAAAGGAAGCCCATTCTTCTCTGTCCTCCTGGACTGGTTAATGCCAGGTTCCTGCAGATAATCAGACGGATTGCATCACTCTTCCTCAAGCCGGAAGCCATCGGGGTGGGCTCGGAACACGAACCCCATCGTCCCCAGGCAGCAAACACCATGTCGACTGGAAGTGATGGGAGCTGTAGTCCAAAGATGTCTGGAAGCCGCCCAGTGGGAGAAGGCTGGTTTATCTCAGCATGGTCTCTCTCTCCCTCTAGAAGCCCACAGGGCTGTACAAATGCTTTGCACCAATTCTGCCTTCTGTCCACAAATCTATCTTGAAATTTCCGCTGAGTTGCACAATTGGGGGACTGAAACGTTCAGTTTAATTGTCGACATTCTGGATCCTTTTCCAGTCTCCGACTTTCTTTAGCTTCTGTCTGAAACACTGTTTTGGAAACATCCTGCACACCCTTTGGGTCTGTTTGTTTTTTAGCTACTCCTAATAGAAACATTGCCTACTTACAGATTTTGGAATTTTTGCCTTGAAGAACCGACATAGTAACGGCTGTCTTTTCTATTCCGCCCCCCTCCTAGAAACCTGTGTATCATTTCAGTTTTTCTAACCCCAGTAAAGTAAAAGGAGGAAAGGTTGAAAATATTGTAGGCATAGTTTTCTCCTCTGTTATTGAATGTGAACGGTTCTGATTTATCGAAATCCTCTGAAAAACGTGACTTGCTCCTGACACCAAAGTAAATTCTATACGCTAGGGCACTCTAGACCTACAGCAAAAAGGCAGCATTGGAAACTAGTAAGTTCTAAGCGGAACAAAGATCCTTACCTTACAATCCCCCCTCCCCACTTAACATAGCCAAAGAGAGAGAAGTGGGGGGGGAAACAACTTCAAAGCCAAAGCTGGAGGTCCCATTTTTAAATCTGGCCTCTGACCTTGCTCCTTCCACCCATTCCTCTTGAAATGCTTCTCGTGGTGGACCTCCAAAACTAGCCATGGGGGTAAGAAATCTTGGAAAAGGGGGGTTAGCCACAATAGAAAGAGTCAAGTCGTGAAAACCAGAGAGATAGACGGCGTGGCCTTAACGAAGCACCCTTCCGTTTACCAGCCAGTTTGGCATGATTTCAATTAACGGTTATGAAATCACATTCCCCGACTAATCAGTCTTTATTTGCCGGATGTGCTGCCAATTTATGCCAGCCTAAGCAGTCTCTACGACGGTACCAGCAGGAGACATAGGGAAGGAAGAGCCGTTTGTGCCTCGGCCGCTCTTCACGTGCCCGCCTGCCTTTTTGTAAACCACTTTTTAAAGCATCGGTGAAAAGCCCAAAGAAAGGGCAACCAGAATCTGCTCCCAGTAAACCTCCAAGCGGACAAACCCCCAAACAGTTACCTTGCCACATAAGCGTCCCGTCCTGGATATATTCTTTGCTATCCCTGATCAAAAGAAACATCTGCAGCAAAAACCAGTTTGGCTGTTGAACTGTGACAGTGGGCGGATCTTGCTTGAAACCCCAAAAGATGTCAACACACAACACCAACTTCCTTCAACTTTCACATCTTGCTAAAACACTGCGGGCCCTCCGCCCCCCCCCCCCATCCCCACCATACCTCTTTTTCTCAAGGGATAATTTTCCTAGCAAACGAGGGACTTTTTTTTTTTAAATGAGGATGAGGAGGGTCTGCTTTTCTTGCTAAAAGTCTGCTTCCCAGCTTTTCAAAAAAGCTTTTCTTTTCAAGAGTACAGAAGGAGAAAGGCTACTCACCGTTCACAGCAAAGGAAAGCACAGCCAAGACAAAAAACTGGTTCGTATTCCTCATGGCAAAACCCCCGCCCACCCCCCAGAGTTAAAACACTGTTGATTCCAAAACACACACACACACACACACCCCAATTGTGTGGAGGAGGAGAAGAAGAAGAGAACAGGAGTTGCGAGGGCAGGACAGGCGTGAAGGAATCAAAGCGAAAGAGAGCTGGGAAGCAGCTCGGAGCTGCAAAGGGTTTCTGTGTAGGACCCAGCAGGTTCTTCCAAGAAGGGGGCGGTGCTTCCCCTGGGGGCCCCTCCCTCTTTGCAGCTGTTTAAAGACAAGGGGAAGGAACACCAGTCTGGATCAATTCAGGATCAAGGGGGGGATCTCTTTAGGGGGGCAACATTTCCCAGGGACTCACAGGCATGTAAAGAGTATCTTCTAAACGTGGCTGCACTAGAGACACCGTCCAGATTTTGCAATACTGATGGAGGGGGTGGGGGGGAATGCCATACACATTTTGCAATTCCAATGGAGAAGGATGGCTGGGCAGCTGTGAGCTGAGCAAAGCCTGAGAGAGAACTTCATTGGAAAAGCATCTGCTAAAGTGTCAAGAGTTCTGCTGATTATCTATCCTAGAATCCACAAATGGAACAGCGGCCAGGAGGACGTAAACAACTCCGTCTACATTGGCATGAAGGAAGAGGAGTAAAGAATAGAATAGAAGAACAGAGTTGGAAGGGACCTTGGAGGTCTTCTAGTCTAACTCCCTGCTCAAGCAGGAAACCCTACACCACTTCAGACAAATGGTTGTCCAATCTCTTCTTAAAAACTTCCAGTGTTGGAGCATCCACAACTTCTGGAGGCAAGTTGTTCCACTGATGAATTGTTCTCACTGTCAGGAAATTTCTCCTTAGTTGCTTCTCTCCTTGATTAGTTTCCACCCATTGCTTCTTGTCCTGCCTTCAGATGCTTTGGAGAATAGCTTGACTCCCTCTTCTTTGTGGCAGCCCCTGAGATATTTGAACACTGCTATCGTGTCATCCCTAGTCCTTCTTTTCATTAAACTAGACATACCCAGTTTCTGCAACCGTTCTTCGTATGTTTTAGCCTCCAGTCCCCTCATCATCTTTGTTGCTCTTCTCTGCACTCTTTCTAGAGTCTCAACATCTTTTTAAAGAACTTGTTTTTCAGGAGAAGATCCCAGGTTTATCTCTACCTTTGTTTGAAGCCTTCCCAAAAACTACCTGAGGAGACTCCTGACTGTTTCCTTCCGGATGTTCCTTGGGGTACACCTTCCAAAGTTCTTCAGTAGCAACTGAAAATTTCTCAGAATTGTAGTCCGTGCAGTAGAGGCCGTGTTGAGTAAGGAAGATCTTTATTCCACCGCTCAGCTTCCTGAGTAAAGCTGACCCCTGGAGTTTGAGAATGTCTCTGGCCAGGTGCAAAATAACCCAACAACAGTGAAAAAATATTGTGACTAAAAATGGGAAATAGTGGGCTCAACCTGGCCTTCATAGAAACATTGGAGTTGTTCAGTTGATTAGCAGATTAACCGATTAACAGAGTTGGAAGGGACCTTGTAGGTCATCTAGTCCAACCCCCCAACCACCACCACCCCGGCCCAAGCAGGAAACCCTACACCATTTCTGACAAATGGCAGTCTGATCTCTTATTGAAAATCTCAAGTTGGGTCAAAGGAAAAGAAACTCAGATCTAGGGTTGGTTTCTCTCTTAAGGGGTCATCCACAAGAAGCTCCTGAGGAACTCATGGTCCCAAAGACTCCACTGATGTTGGCCCTCAGGAATGAGATGTGTCAACTCTCCAACTCTTAAGCTTGTGGTTGGTGATTTACTCTTGCAATTCCAAATATACTTCCTTGGGATTAAAGTCCCTTGGTTCATTCAACCTTTGCAACGTGAAGGTGGGTGGACTTCGACACCCAAGAATTTTCCCAGCCAAAAAAAAAAAAAGAGAGAAAAGAAAAGTTTGGGCCAAAACAACCTCCTGTCCCTTAACCAGGTAAACTCTCATTGGATGTCGGGGGGTGGTGGGAGAAAATAATGATAACTAGACACAAGGACAGTTTCTTCCCGAATGCCCTCACTCTGCTAAAAAATAATTCCCTCAACACTGTCAAACTAGTTACTAAATCTGCACTATCATTAATCTTCTCATCGTTCCCACCACCCATCTCCTTCCGCTTATGACTGTATGACTGTAACTTTGTTGCTTGTATCCTTACGATTTATATTGATATCGATTGGTTCCTGATTGCTTAATTGTACCCTATGGCTATCATTAAGTGTTGTATCATTAAGTGTTATATTTGTACCCTATGACTATCATTAACTGTTGTAAGTGTTGTACCTTGACGAATGTATCTTTTCTTTTATGTATGCACCAAGACAAATTCCTTGTGTGTCCAATCACACTTGGCCAATAAAAAAAAAATCTATTCTATTCTATAATATTCATCCCAAAATGGTTCCGGGCATCTCAAGTCAAATTTAGCCGAGTGTTTCCTGTCCTGTCTCCTTTAAGATGAAGCTTCTTGCTGCAGATCCAGCCATGGCAGCTTGCTTTCTTGATCTGGATCTGGATCCCTCTTTGGACTTTTGCCTATAACTAGTTCAGCAGAAGATTTTTTTGCTTAGAGCGCTTTGGATCTCCGCCCATTTCCGATGCACTGGTTTTGGCACTGCAGTCAATTCCAGTGGGTGGGGGTGGGACACTTTCCGTGGCCTGGAGAGCAAGGACACGGCACCCTACAGGATCCTGCCCTTCCCCTAAATGCAGAGAAGATGGGGGAATCGCCTGAGGCAGTGGGAACTTTAGTCTTCGGGCAGGATCCACAGCCCCAAGGTTACACCTAGTTTATCGGATGGATGCATTGATGCAGTTTTCCTATAAAAATGTACTTCATGCACTGCCTGCCTGCCTCTGTATTTTCAGGACACACCTTGCATAAGAAACATAAGGAGGGAAAAAAACTTTGAGCTATACAATTTGGGATGAACCCCCTAGGAATGGTGTGGGAGTAGGAATGGATTTCCGGGGGGTGGGTGGGGGGAAATTGCAGACTATAGGAACCATTTGCACCACTCAGGTGACCCCCCAGGACACAGATAAACTTTGAAGTGCTTCAACGACCCTCTAAAAGGATGCAAAGGACCATCTGTCTGCAAGGAGTATAAATCCTTCCCTTCCCCACCATCATCCAGTCAGAGCTGAAGAAGCTTCTTGGATGAGAAGCGAAACGTCTTCAAAAGAAAACAACAACAACAAGAAAGTCCAGTTGCC